>NW_015151016.1:442412-496083 GCF_000732505.1 Cyprinodon variegatus | reverse complement strand
ATTTTTGCAATATTTCGCAGATGAAAGAAGGAAATTCTAGAAACCTCTTTGATACTGGATTTAAATGACAGGTCCTGATAAAAAGATTTTTTGTCAAAGATTTTTTACTTTATTCTGAGATTAGTTCAATCCCAAATCAAGTGACTGACTAATCAGCTTCTTTTTCAAAGACTCTGGTCTAAAGATTTTACATTTTGTTTTGTTTGCATTCAGAAGCAGAAAGTTAAGAATCATCCAAGTTTTTATGTCTTCAAGACATATCTTTAATCTATGTAATGCATTAGCTTTATCTGGATTTATAGACAGACTGAGTACCATCTGCATAACAGTGGAACAGAATTCTATGCTGTCTAATTATTCTACTGATTGGGTGCATATATACAGTAAAGAGAATTGGTCCTAGCACTGATCCCTGTGGTACTCCACAGGTAAACTAGGAGCATCAGGAAGATTTATCATTAACATGAACAAACTGAAATATTTCAGATAAATAATATTTAAACCAGACTAGTGCTGCTCCTTTAATTCCCACACAATATTAAAAGCTCCTCTCCTGTGGAACCAGCTATCAGTTTTATACTGTTAGGAAGACACCATGTTGACTTTTAAAGCAAGGCTTAGAACTTTCCTTTTTGATAAAGCTTATAGTTAGAGTGGCTCAGGTTTTCCTGAGCTATCTCTATAGTTATGCTGCTATAGGCTTAGACTGCTGGAGGACATAGGGACCCCATTTCATCTTTCTGCTTCATTCTATCCCTATTCTCCAATTTGACAGCATTTAATAGGCCAAAACCCAAACTTATGTTCTCTCTGCTTTCCTTCATTACAGTAGCTTCATCTGGCCTGTTCCTGTTTGGCTGTGAGACCATCCTGGAGGAAAATATCAGCTGGGATGCTGCTATCAACACCTTTGGTTATTGACAATAGGACTGAGATCATCTGCTCAACCATGTTTTTTTCTAGAAAGACTAGCACCAGTATGGAGCTAGTTTGAAATATCTTTTCTAACATAGAATGTATTCATGGGTCAGTGCTTCTATGTTACTTTTTTATGTTTTCTTCTTCCTCATTGAAACTCCACTTGGCCTCAGCAGAAGGCTGCTCACAGTGAGGCTGGTTCTGCTGGAGGTTTTTCCCTGTTAAAGGTGATTTTTTTCCCCCTCTCTACTGTCATTGCATGCATGGTTGGTGTGAGGGGCTGTTAAAGAGTAAAATACACAATATAAGCAAATATCTACTGTTTTCACATGCTCATTCAGGAGGAGTGAAACCTGCAAGATCAATGACTCGATAAAATCTTCTGGTTTTCCTTTGACAGAACATTTTTACAAATCTGACTGTATGATCTGGTTGAATTGTCTTTCTAGAGTGCCTCCAGATGATATGTTTGTGTATTGGTGCTATATACAATAAATGTAATGGAGTAAACTGAATTGCACGAAAAATCCAAAAGGTTTATGTTTGAATCATTGCTGTGTTGTTCTTAAATACTACCTCTTTCTTTGGGTTTTCCCTCCATCGTCTAGCTGCTGTTTTCAACACACCCTCAGAGCTGGGCGTTGAGGAATGGGACAAACATATGAATACCGGGCTTTGTAAGCTGGCGTTTGTGGACTGGGAACACATCTAACTCGTACTGCTTAGGTGGTGGCATGTAGAGAAAAAAAGGCCTGGCTAACTGCTACTATAAAAAAAAAATCAGATTTTTAATGGGGAAATTCAGTCTACTTTCTCAGGAGTCTATTGAGCTACTTCACATCAAAGCTTAGGGAGAGGCTGGGAAAGTTCTAGCTTTAATAAAAAATAGGTTGTTACAGTTGGAGGCACAAGCACTAGTAGCAATTTACTTTCACTGCTGTAACTCTTGGGCTGTCTCTTGCAGGGAATTTTAGCAGGAAGGAAAATAGAGGAGGAGGTGTGGGGTGCAGAAAGGGGAATTACTGCCAGGTCTGCAAGAGTCAGTTACCAGCTCTCCTCCTGCTCACCAGTCTGCATATTCAGGTGGCAGCAGCTGGATCTTTTTTCAGCTAAACAGGCCTCCAGGGCCAGCTTTAAGAGAGAGTTGACCTCATCTAATCGATCCACAGGGACAAAGGGCACCCTTTGAGAGAACAAAAATTCCAGGTAGCTGGAGTCCAAAATTAAGCTGGTGTAAAGTTCTGTTTGCTTTGGATGGAGGGTCACTGTTTCTCTCCTGCTGCTGGAGACAACTGCTAGTACGGGCCAATTCAAGGGATGATGGTGTCCTCCATGTTTATCTAAATCCAAAAACAACCCATTTTAAACTTTTTCTTTTTTTTTTCT
The DNA here is from genome assembly GCF_000732505.1 of Cyprinodon variegatus. NCBI lineage: Eukaryota > Metazoa > Chordata > Actinopteri > Cyprinodontiformes > Cyprinodontidae > Cyprinodon > Cyprinodon variegatus. The sequence continues at coordinate 493,779 of NW_015151016.1, read as the reverse complement.
TTAAGAAAATACATTTGTATACAGTTTTCTTTTTTCTATGTATCTCTCACTAAAGCTCCTGCTGCTGCCTGACTCTGAATAAGGGAATGAGTTAAGTGGTCAGGAAGAGACACGTGCTGTTAAGCACTATTTGACCTCAAAGACCTTAAACTTTGAAGACTGGACATTCCCTTTTAAGGAGTGTGTGGGATAATTTTCTCTTTGAACGTTATCACTTCAGATAGAGACCACAGCTATGTCACCCTGATGACAAGGGATAATTAAAGCAGGATTTGAGACTTTTTTGAACAAGAAAAAGTAACAGACACAAAGGTGAAACAAATCCCAGGTGGGTTGGCATCATCAGGGCAATAAGTAGCAGCAATATTTCAGTATATCATGACGAATTATGTGGAGATTTAGAAAAGATAACTTGGTTAGCTCTAAAAAAGGGTTTGGTATTTTTATGTTGACCATCAAAACATCTAATATTTTAATTGTTATCCCGAGATTTTCTATATCCTCATTCATTTTTACAGAGTCCTGAATCAGTCCATCCTTTGTGTTTGACCTTTGACCTTTGTGTCTGACATGTTTCCAAGCCGAAGGAACATAACGGGGTCTGGGTTTACCCCAGGCTGCCCCATCAGGTGGTCAGACCCCCTTTAAATGATTTCTTTCAGCGGCAGCCCCTGTCATGACTATAGCTTCATACCTTATCTCTGAAAACTGATCCTTGCCAATAGGTCCTGGAAGCTCATTTTAACCCTTTATATCCAGAATTTCATTCTTTCACAATGCCACTCTATTTACCATAAATAGTGGCCAGAGCGCTGACAGACTGACTGGTAAAATCAAATCTCTGCTTTCAGGGTCAGGCAGTTCTGTTGGGATTTCTTGTAATTCAGTTTTCATATTGCATTTTTTAGAACTTAAAGCAGCTCAAAGAGATTAGACATGTTTGGAAAGTAACAAGTTCAAAGATGGTATTGTTGATCCTACTAGCCTTTTTGATTTTTTTTCTTAAAGTTTCTCCATGAAAATCTTAAAATCATTTAAACCAGGAGCCGTGTTGTCAACCATTAAAGGTAGCCAGATACTGAACTTTAGGCGGACAGACTGAACGAAACAGCTAAAGTAGGATAAAAAGTAGGATGAACAATAACAAAGCCATATCTACCTGAACTGCTGTCTTTTTGCTCCTCGTGGCTCCAAAATCAGATAAGGCTGTCCTTTTGTTTTTGACCTGCTTCAGAACAGCGTCCATGACTGTCCAGTTAAATATATCGGCATAGTGTCATGATCTTGGTGCTGATGACTGGCTTGTTTGTTCATCCATTCACCTGCCTAGCTCTGCACACTTTCTCATTACCACTCATCTATGTCAACTGTTCCAGTCTCTATTTAACCTACCTGCTTCCAGTCATAGGTGCAAGATAATTCAAACATTTTGTGAGAGTTCTCTGGTGTACCTTATTTTTTTTCTGATTGCTGAATACTGGCCCATTCTGTTTTTTTGACCTCTGAGCCTGCCTGTTCCTGTTCTGATCTGTTTCCCCGACCTGTCTTTGGGCTGCTGCTGGATTCTGCCTGTTTACCAAACCTGATTCTGCTTCCTGATACCAACCTGGATTTTCCTTCAGTATCTCTTCAGATCTCTGATCTTTTTGCCCATAATCCTGTGAACCTCTTCGTCACCAACATCAGCTCTGGCTTCACCCTCTGGATCGTCCTGCCTTCTTTTGTCTGCTTGGATCTGATCTCCTGCCAGTTCTGCAGTCTTCAAGGATTCAGCATCTGGAACTCTCTGGGCAGCGTTCGCCATGTCATGTTGGCAGCCGTCCGGCTAGAATCCACCTCATTTTTTGAGCATGGACTGATCTTTAAGACCATGTTAGTGAATCACTTTCTTAATCATCCTTTGCTAGATTAACATGGTCACTAAACTTTTTTTTCCTCCTGCAGAGGTTCCTGCTGCTCACTGCAGATTCATCATCTTTAAATAAACCCCCTTTCAAATGTCTGTCATACTGTCTGTCTGTCTGAATACCCGGTCCTGTGTTCTAAGCATTAAAACATATCTGTTTAGGATATGGCAGGCATGCTTAACATATCCTAAATGAGGCCTGAGCTGCTATAAGAGTCACATCTGATCACCTCCAGTAAAAATAACATAGTTTCAAGATAAACAACAGAATTGAGTGGCAGCCTCCCAGCTCTGAAACAAAATTTCCCTAAAAATGAAAATAAAGTTGCACATTGCTCACCAGGTTAGTGTTTTGCTTAATTAATTCCCTTTTAAAGAGATGTTGGATTCTTTTTTTTTTTATCCATTCTACTTTTCAACCAAAACAGTCATAAAAGTTATCAACAGTTGGGCTCATTATTTTAGTCATCCTGCACAGACAAAACATGAGGAAACATAAAAAATATGACATCCTGTCATTTTTTCAAGTTTCTTTTTTGCTATAACAGCATAGTTGGGTTGTGAGAAGGATATAGGTGGGATCTTAGTAATAAAGAAATGAATCCTGCTCAAACCTGCTTAGAAACAACTCCAATTTTTGACCTCTGACCTGGGCTGCCTTAGGCCATGGAGGACTCAACATCTGCACCTTTAAGGTGTTGATCTATCAGTTCAGGAGCAAGCGATGTCTTCATCTAATGTCAGTTATGTTGGCTGATCTGATTATTTCTCATCTTTTTATTTTTTTACTAAAGATTTTCATCCTGTCCCCAATTATTGGCACAAAGCAGAAGCATCCACTAAGGGCACAGGGCAACGCAGTACCAGAACATGTTTGTTTCCCCCAGAGCTCCAATATCCGGTTAGAAGTTGGAGACACAAAAAAGACCAAATAAATAAGAGTCCAGTTATTGCAAACTGCCTACTTTAAGGCTCTGCAGAGAAACAAGGCGATGAAGTCACCACCGCAGGATGCGTGCGATTCCTGCAGACACGTGGTTAACATTAAGACTCAAGTAAAGAGCTCCTAATGTGAGAAACTGGGCAGATGAGTTCAATGTTTTTTTTTTTTCATGTTTAAACGATGTATTTAAATTCAGATTGAGGGTTAAAGCTTTCAGGATGGGCTTCAGACTGATGGACATTTTCCCTCCTGACATCCTGTCTAATAGCCTGTTTCTCTAATGCAGACCTTCTCCATCTGTGACCCCCCAAACATTCCCACCTCTGCTGATAGTGTGAGAAAAGGCATTTATCGCTGAGTGAAAAGAACACCGCAACTGAACCGAACTTGTTAAGTTTATTTTTCTCGCTATTAAAGTGTTTTTGCAGCTTAGCTTGGTGGCGGTTTCTGACTTTTGTATGTGACACACAGAAGTTTTGCTTTGTGTTTAGCTATTTGGGGAAAAGTGCGCATAAAGTGTGCGTGCTTGTGTGGCAAGAGGGCTCCTGGTGCCTAAACCCCTGCGGTTCTTAATCTATTCTACCTCACATCCCCATAAACATCCTGCTCCAACTCCCTCATGGTGTGTTTATGAGCTCACTCTCTTCACACACACACATTAAAGCCCACACAGGAGCCTGGCTTCGCCGTGTATGATGATATAGGCATCACAGCGTAAGGTGTGCCATCAAAGGAAGATATCGGGGCTGTAAAAATAAAAGGAATGTTGAGCCATCAGCAATTATCTGAGTAGGAACAGTTGCACCTTGCTTTAATTTTCCATCTTTCACTACAAGGCCCCACTAATAATCATCTGCCTTCTGTTTTGCAGGGGGAACAAGGGGCACTCTGCAGATGTGCAGCTGGCTGAATAAATGCAAGCTCATCTAACTGAAGTGGGTCAAAGCATCATCTCACTCATGAGGGATAATACCAACCCTGATCCGCTGTGCAGAGGACATCTGAAGACAAACATCCGTGATGATAAGGCCGGCGGGTAATGACTATAATGTTGAGAAATTGTTTCCCCAGCGCCCCGCCCAGACATCACTGCCTCACAAGTTTCAGCAGAGAAGGATCAGTATCAAAGGTTGAGACCTGTCCCTGATTATTAATTTCGCCATGTAATACTGATGACACGTTATGTCAGGAAAACAAACGGAAGACTCCCTACGCTGTTGATGGAAGGGGGGGTGAGTTTTAAAGCATTTAGGAGAGTGTAGCTCAACCCTCCAATTTTAAACCTCTAGCAGAGGCTGCTGAACACTTTACTGTGTTTTACCAACGTGTGCACACACTGTACCCTCCCCAGATGTTGCAAGCCACAAACTTAAAGGTGCTTTCCACAAGTTTGAGGGGTTTTTTTTTCTTTCCCATAGATGCCCTTACCAAAACCAAACATATAAAATCAGTTTTCCTTTTTTTAACATAGTTCCATTAGTTTGTTTATTCAGATCTGATTCTTTGGGTAAAACGTTGGTGTTATGCACTGAGAAAATGAATCTGTTTTTTTTTCTTTTATTTAAACAAGATGTATTTCTCTCCAATTCCATTTTAGAGATAAATTTGTCTCAATATTCTTCAAGCAAAAACAAGCTAAATCAATCAAAAACATAAATTATGGTCAGAACAAATGGTAATGAAATATTGTTTTTAATGGAATATTACATTTTGAAAAAAAATGTTAGGTCTAACACAACTGTTTTTTTTTTTTTTTAAATAACACACAAAGAGAAAAAGTGTGCAAAATATAAACTTTTATTTGTGCATGTCAGAAATCTTTCATGCTCCCTTAACTGTATCTCGAATGTACCCAGCTCTGGATCAAAGCGAGCTAAAGGCAGGAGATTGGAGCTAAATAAACCCCAGATAGTGCACCAGAAGTGGGTACCGGGTGGCTGGGTTTATATCTGGAGGCTAACTGGGGAGAATAGACTTATTTCTTAAATTTAATATCCCATTATGAAAATATATTTCATTAAAATTCCAATAATTTTTTTTTTCTTGATTAAGATCAGTTTTTTGTTTTTTTATTGAAAAATATTGAGACAAATGTATCTCCATATAAAAGCCCCTTGCAAAATGATAAGACGGACCAGTTCCTGGACACCTAAGACATCTCAGCCATTTTTAAGAGAAACGGAGCTTCAACTCAGTCTGGGTGCTTTGAACCAGAGAAGGAATAAGTTCTGTAAGCAAACAGAGCAACATCCCACAGGGTTTTTGACTTTTAAAGTATGATGTCGGAAATTCACTAATGTTCCCTAGCAACCCTCTGAGGCTTTAACATGACAGCTGGACTAATAATGAGAGTGATGTTATTGGGATTTTTGAAGAAATTCTCAATAAAAAAGCATGGTTGGGTGATGAAACTATATCTCCAGCTTGAGAGCATCTCACATGCATCTGTTCAACTCATCATCTAAAGATGAAAAAGACATACGGAAAAACAGTAAACCAACCAAAACAAGAGAAAGTGATGTGAAGGAAGCAAACCATGAGGCCCATGGTGACTCTGGAGAAGCTGCAAACAGGGGCACAGTTAGACGGGGCCACGGGTGGCCATGGCCACCCTAAGCCACCAGTGGCCACCCCACCAAGTGATCTCAAATGGACATAATTTACAAGCAGTTTTCCTCTAAAACAACCCGTGGCAGCAGCAATGCTCAAAACTGGAATGTTTTTGTTTGACAACAAACATATTATGGTTAAATACTTACATCGATATTCTACATTAAAGACGATGCATGTCGGATTCATGCTATTTTCAGAACTAGATGTGTTGTTTTATGGAGTGCAGAGAAAATCATGCCTCTGTACGTCATCTATGGGTTTTTAATGTAATCAGAAATGTTCCCCCCAGAACTCTAAGCTGAAATAAAATCATCCACTATACCTTTAAATTAGAGAGCGTGGATGTGGAAATGTGTCTATTTATGAGCAGGAGCTTTAGGAACATCTACTTTGTAGTGCTTGTTCATTTTCTTTTGGGAACAGTGTAGATTGACCCTGAGGTTCCTGCACACATCCGCTTTCAGCCATCCCTCAGTGCACAATGGTTCCTGCCGGGCCACCTTTATTAAAGGTTTCTGGCTACGCCTCTGGCTGCAGAGATCCATAGATCATTTGGGAGAATCTGCTTAAAGGACAACTATTACTTGTGCTCTCCTCTAATGTGGCCTTTTAGAAAGCTAGCGAGAATTAAGCTACTGTTGAAAGAAGGCAGGTCTGTTTGCAGTTTGCCAAAAGCCAGATCAAAACACAGTAGGGTGTCAGACTAATCCAGGTAAAGTCAAAACCTAAACCTATAACTGAGCATCAGTTATAATGAGATGATCTCCATTGAATCGTATAGAGGAGTTCAGCAGCAAGAATATGGCAACCTTTAATCCATTAATTGAAGCTGTGAGAGGAATTATACTAAATATTGTCAACTGTACCGTATTTTTTATCAACAAATGATTATTAAAAAATGATCCACTAAGTGAGATTGAATCAAACCGCTTGGTACAGGTTTTATTTTTTTTAATCTGAGAAGTACCGGTAGTTATCATTTTTCTTTCCTTTCAAAGCTAAATCCTACTGTGTGTTGGTCTGTCAATAAAATTTATTAGCTTGTGGTTATACTGTGAGAAAGTGAAATTGCATGAATGCTTTTACAAGAATACTTTGGGTTTGGATCAGTTTGCCATGCATCACAGCAAGTTGTTTTTAACACTTTGCTAGAATAATGGATGACACATGGAGACTATCGACTCATCTGCCTTGGGTTCAATAGCTTTTGACCTCTGTTGCTTGTCTTGCCTCTTTTTCTCTTTGCCCATTTCCTCTCTAAATACTGCATATGTTAATAAAAAGTAAAAAAAATGTTGACATGCATCCAGTACCAGGTAATACCAGGTCCTGACCTAGACATGACTAACTGTAATCGTGTTTCCATCCAAAAGTCATGCAAATGTAAAGCAAACTTTATAATGTTGAAGAAGAAAAAAACAAATTAAACGTGGAGCTGATTAACTAGGCGATGCAAGACGTAACGTCATCATGCATTGACGTTACGCTTGGCTGTAATAAACAGAAATAGGTAACTATTGACTTATTGGAAGGAATTCATAGAAAGTTTATAAAATATCTTTAGGTGCCCCTGAACAGAAAAAAAAAATACATAAAAGAGTAAATTTGTAAGAAAATTCAGGTTGTAGAGGCTTACATTTTCCGTTTAATTAAAAAAAAAAACTAAAATCTGAGTTTAAATATGTTCTATCTAAATTTGAATGTTTTTCTTAAAAATTACAAAACAAATGTGCTTCTACTATAATATCTCTTATTTTCAAAACATTATTAATTATTAAACATTATTAATGTTAAACTGACATTGATAGGGCTTCTCCATCATTCTGGTACTTTTGTGAATAATATCCTGTTGACTTAAGTCCAGGGGGTCTTTAGTTGTGGACCCCTGGGGAAGAAATCTAAAGTGTTTGGTTATTCAGATGGGCGGTTCTCGTAACAAAATATTATCAGTCATCAGTGTGTGTTGCCACTCAGGGCGACAAAAGTTCAAAAACAAATCTTTGGCTCAGTTTCATTGTAAACCTAAATGGTTGGTAAATGTACTGCCACTCCTGGGGAAGTTCTCCCAATATTTGTTTTAGCAAAGCGGATCTGTTGTAACAAGCCAGTAAAGAAAAAAGGCATTTCAATCTAGACACACAAACATAATAGTCTATGTTTTAACACTTCTTTGTGGACTTTACATTTATTTACATCCATTTTCATTCATTTCTATGTCCTACCAATTACCTGTACATACCCCAGACTATAACTAAGCTAAACTCATCTGAAAAGTGCATGCTTCATGTTTGATGTTCTACTGTACACCTGTGGTCATGGAAGTGAATGAACACGCTGCAGGCTGCTTCCTCATTCATCTGTGAATGAACGTATCTCTCTTAGTTGATCAATGATCCATGCATAACTGTCAAGATATGGATTTTAAAATTGTAAATCTACTGCGAGTCATCAGACAACCCTAGTCAAGCTCCATTATCCATTATATTATAAGAAAGGTGGACAAGAAATACAAAAATAACACTTTCAACCAACTGCAAACTACATTGAGGTGATCCAAATTTGAATAGATATCCCAGCTACAGTTCTGTTTGCAGAGGTAGGTCATTGATTGTTTTTAATATACCGTAGTTTTACCAGGGGGAGAAACTAAATACTTCCTGATGGTTATCCAGACAGCCCCTCCCAGACAGGATTGCTGTTCTTCGCCACTAAGTAATATTTTCAAACAGGCATTATTTAATAGGTTTGAATAAATAACACATCTTGCTAATGTTTTTAATATAACAAATAGTGAGGAATCACTTGGTATCAAATAACTGTTCTTACACTTCCACCTATTAGAGCATCCCGCTGCCTTTCCCTGTTTGTTTATCACTATTCTTCCCTTCCTTTTTTCTCTCCATCCTCACGCATGAACTTTGTTATATATAGCGGCCTATATCAGAATGAAGACATCAAGCAGCCTAAGAAGGCTTAAGAATACATGATGAAATGCTGTCTGCTCCCAAGTAGAAAAAACATTTCTAGGCTCACATGGTCTAAGTTACATATATCAGAGCCATACTACATACGAAAACAAATGAAATATGAAACTTGTAGGTTTCAAAACTAAACCAGCGAAACCACATAGAAAAATATGACAGTTATATTCTAATTATAGTTTTGATGGATTGCACACTGGTTCTAATTAGCCTTAGCTGATACACCAAAGCAGCACTTCAGTGTCACAATTAGGGTGAGCACATTTTGATTTCAATAGAGGACAGATGGCTCAGCCTTGGCATAGATAAATGGTACTCAGTTTACTAAATGATACCTTCTAATTTATAAAGATATAATTAAAGCCTCCTCAGTATCATTATAAAGCTGAGTTAAAGAAAAAAATAAAATCTCTCTATAGACTGCTCAGAAGTTATTAAACATGTTTTATTGGACCTAAAAAAATATCTTTAACAATTAAGATAAAATAAAATTCTGGAGTATAATAGTTATATAAATTTACATATTTTTGTATCAGAAAATCAATCTGCAGATTTAAAGATAGGATTATTTTCACCTGTAACTCATCTGTTCATCTATCACCTGTTGAAGGATTCGCCGTCTAGTTAAAATTATAACTGCCTGTTCATTAAAATAACTTAAAAACAACTTTCTTCATATTTTTGGGCATGATCTGTTATAATCTAAATACTGATCGCTACACAGTTGAAAGACTACATTAAGTGCAGCTTCCTTTAATGTGAGTCCATCTCGAGGGATTGCATGCTGTACCCGGTGGGAGGCAGTGAGTGAAAACATTAGCAAGATGTGTAATTTATTCAAATCTATTACATAACGCTGGTTTTATAATACTACATAGTGGTAAAGATCACAGAATAAAAAAAAACTAGTTGAGAGGGGCTGTCTGGATAAGCCTCAGATAGCATATAAAGCCTAAGAAGGTTTGGGGTTCAATTCCCAGCCCAGGGTCTTCCATGGAGTTTCATGTTTTCCTTCTGCTTGTGTGGGTTCTCTCCTGGTGCTCCCGCTTCCTCTCACAGCCCCAAAAACAAGACTGTTAGGTTATTGGCTTCTCTAAATTGTCCTTAGGTGTGAGACATGTGTGTTACTTTGTGTTGCCTTGCGACAGACTGCGATCTGTCCAGGGTGAACCCATAGACTGCCGGAGATAGGCGCATGCCCCACCGCGACCCTGACAGGACTGAGCGGGAGAAAATGGATGGATGGATGTCTTGAATCCAAAATTTGACAGTTGCCTTAGCAACATGTCACAACCCAAGATCAGGATTTCCTGAATAAAATTTTGTATACACTCTCTTTATACAAAATGACAATAAAAGTTGTCTAAGTCTAAAAATAGCTAATCACAGGCAGGTTGCTTTATTCGGTGTGTACAGTGTTGCCAACTCAGTCGCTATATTTAGCGACTTTTCAGACCTCCAGCGACTATTTTTCAAAAAAACGACTAGCGACAAATCTGGCGACTTTTTACGGTGTCACTGGCGGCTTTTGGAGACTCTTACGTGAAAGCATGTATCGTTCCCACTCTTGTCCTCCAGAGGCAGCTGCTGCCGTGGGGCGCCTCCCCCATCTCAACCCTGTTCTCACGCTCCCGCAGGAGTCCCTCTCAGCGCTGCAGTCAGAGCCGCATGATGTTTACCCTCAGCGTCCAGACTGCAAATGAAGCGCGCATGCACCGGGATTGACGGCGCAAATTGATCACGTGGTGCCACCCCGCCCTGACTTACATTCAAGGCGGGAGCGAGCGGGATGTAAATGTAAAATGTTATTTGGTCTAAATATATATTGTTTAGTAAAGTGAGTTTTTGTCTTTCTGTAACAAATTTTTTTCTCCCACAGCATTAATAACATGCACATCACTTCTTGTGGCAGATTTAGCAAATTAGGCGATGACGTCATTTAGCGACTTCTAGCGACTTTTAACACAGCCAATAGCTACTTTCCTTACTGAGGAGTTGGCAACACTGGGTGTGTAAGGCCTTCAAAATGACAATAGTTGACAGGAGCGAGCAGAAACAGGTCCACATAAGAGGAGGTGGGAGGCTGTGCATGGTGGAACTCAACCCACAGAGAATGAACAAGCACCCGTGTGTGATACAGTATATTGGGGCCCTGTGGTACTCTATTTGCGCATGCACGAGAGGGCTAGTTTATGAGCATCTGTATGAAGTAAAGCTGCTAGTAGGAGTATTTATTGTGTATATGCACTTTTGGCACTCTTAAAGTCGTAAATACTGGAGCTTGACTGGTCTTGATGCATTCAGACAAGGTGAAGGTTTGAAAATGAGGTTCTAAGGAATCAAACTGAACTTGAAGTTGCCTCATTTCATTTTTGTTTATGTCTGACGATGGTGGCAAATATGTTTAAGATATTTTGAACAGCTACAAAATAATAGTGAATACTGTTATAAACTCACTGTTTTTAGATTTTTATACATCAATATAGTCTGTATTGTGTAATATTTTTTATTTAACTTATTCTCTTTTTTTTAATCAGTTATCTCCTATCCAACTGGGCAAGGCAAGGCAATGGGGCAGCATATATAATAAGTAAGTTGGTAAAAATAAATAAATGTTTGCTAGCAGGTATCTGCTCAGCAGTTAAAACCCCAAAATCTCGTCCTACTCTCTGTTCTTCAGTTAGTAGCTAACTGTTAGCCAGCAAGTATCGGTAGTGTTTAAACCCTTTCTTGTCTTCTCTTTAACCCTTATACTTTTTGCCCAAATGATTAACCAATTGTTTTTATGGGGCATCTGATAGGCGCAACAGTTTAAACAGTGGCTTGATAGCACTGTGTGGAAAAACTTTGATTTTCTGAAAAATACAGTGTTTTAATTTCTGATCTCATGGCCCAGGTCTCCATAAATCCCAAGTATTCAGTAAATAATAAAAAATGAATGCATGGTTTACTCTAGTTAATAGCATTATCATAAATAAAAATGCTGCTAAGGCAAAGACCCAGAGTGTAAATTTCTCCTAAAGAAGGTGACTGAACTGGAGTTCTGCCAGCGAGGGTCACAGCGAGACTCAGCAAAGCTCCAGTACCTTTTTTGGGGTTTTAACACGCCAGAACTGATGATTTACAGTGAAACTAAAATCTTTGACTCACGATAACAAATCAGAAGACAAATGGTAAAACTGACTCAGTTAGACTTGCCTTACAACAACAGTCACATTTAACTTTATGCCTTGTTTCCATTTGTGTGACGAACCATGAGACATTTTCCAAAATGATGCAGCTAGTGGTGGGAAAAGTAGAGGAGGCGAGATAAGCGTCTCCTGCTCAATGTGTAAAGTCTGGAGTACAGAAATAGAACCTGGTGTGTTAGTGTACTTATCTTCACTTATTAAATAGATGGAATAGCACATCATGACTGTCTCACACAGACAAATTTGCAAAGTTTTTCTTATCTCGAATCAGAATTATACATTAGATTTCAAGTATATACATACATCTGCAATAATATTTTGTTAGATATCCCTTGTCAAATGCAGGGAAGAGAACGCACATCTCACGTTACATACATTACCAATGGAGGCTCTACTGTATCAAACCTAAGGTTTTGGGAAGCCTCATCTGTCTACTACAAAAGTTGTCTGTAAGGGACCATTTTTAATAGACACAACAAAAAGAATGGTTTAATAATGAATGGTTTGTCCTGTCTAAGTCTAAGTTTAAATTCTCCAGTGGCTGAGGGGTAAAAAAACACCATACAAATGCACGAAATCACAGCAAACTCAAAAACCCTGCAAACACAAAAATGGGACTAACACACAGGCACACAAAACAATGTGCAAAGGAAAAAGCAAAAATGGGGGAATCACACAAAATAGAGAGCCAGAATGTGACGAAGAAAGACGCTAACACAGAAAACACCCACAGAGAAAAAAATCTTGCAAGTAGCAAAAAAAAGAAAAATAAGAAAATCTGTGTTCATTATGGAAGTCCACTAAGGGGAGAGACGATCATCAATTCAGACCATATACATTACAACAGAAATGTCTAATTTTGCGACAGATCTATTGATTAGATATTGTGCAATAAACATCAACTGTCATGATTTAGGTGCTGATGGCTGGCTTGACGGCTCATCTCCTTCACCTGTCCATCTTTGCCCTGTCCCTTAGCTGAGCCAACTGTTCTGGTTTTCTATTTAAGCTCACTGTTTCCCAGCCAACAGTGCCAGATTATTCTTGAGCCTTTAGTGAAGAGAGTTTTCTAGCGTGCTTTATTGTTTTGATTTTCCTGATCTGTTTTTGCCTTTGGACCTTTGATCCTGTATGCCACTGTCTTAATAGTTTGCCTCCCTCTCCGGGCTCCTGTCAGCTTTGCAGCCTTCCACATCTGGAACTCTCTTAGTGACTCGCAAACTGTTAAACTAGGTTAGTGACTCGCACAATCATCCTCCGTCAGATTATCATGGTCACTAACCTTTGTTTCTGCCTTAGACGCCCTAGCTGCTGAGACTGCAGATCCACATTCTGTTCTTGTGCTTAAAATAAATGCCTTTAAGTATTCCACTGTCTGTATTCTGGGTCCTACATTCTGAGCTTATTACATCAACAGGGTGCCGTTCAGAGGAAATTTGGAGAAAAAACGAAAATAAGGAATGTTTATACTTTGAATCTATTTAAAACATTCAAGCACTTATGCCTTTACTCAGGCTTTGAACCTTAGTAAAAGCATTAAAGGTATAGAGGATCTTTTATTTCCGGGTGGATCATCTAAATAAGTGCTCCTCCTAATTGTCAATCATTCTGGTGATATGTTTACGTAAGGCCATCCTACGTGATCGCCCCGTTAGCTATATTTTTCTGTGCATGCGCACTTTCAGGCGTATAGCTGTGGTAAGCTACTGTTTCAGACTGTCATTAAAGTTCAACTTTCTCACATCGGTTCTTCTAAAATGGTTGTAAGAGAAAAAGTGTCTACGAAGTTTACAAGGAGAGCTCTCCACGCAAAGCATTATGGGATTTCCTGTCACACGGCCTGGTTTCACCATAGGCTGTCGCTGCCCGACTGCTGCCCATTGCTTCGGCAAATAATAACAAAGATGGTGCAGGCACCGTGCAGTGGACTAACGGGAATGTGATCATCTGTCTGAACGGTAAAATGACTGAGTTCACTATAAAGTTCCTGCTCTATATAATGATCGAGGAAATAAGTGTTTAGGGCGGAAGTTCAGACACAGTGAGCCTGTATAAGCTATGAGAACAGCAACTATTAAACAGAGCGTGCACAAGGAGAAATGGGATGTTGTATGCTCTCACACACACACACTTTTTTTTTTTAAGTGAAGATGGTGGGTCTTTTAAAAAAATTTGAGAAAATCTTCCACAATACCTTCAATCCAGTGCTAGTTTGGAACCTTTCTTAACTCTCAGCATTTTTACTTTATGTGTGTTTGTTTGTTAGCCTGATTTTGTGATTAATTGTTTCATTTTATTATTTACAGGATTTTAAAATTTGCTGTGATTTATGTATTTGCACCCTGCCGTTACAGTAAAACTCATTGTCAACGGTGCTTTTATGATATAAAGCCCTGAATAAGACAGTCCAGATAAGAAGCCAGAAAAAGCCAACCATAACACCACCTCCTCCGAGCTGTAGTGCCTTTTGATGCAAGAGAGCATACCAGCAGCTGTCTTACAATAGTGTCTACAAACTGTGTAAAAATAAATGAGGGCAATCCATTATTGTTAAGGCAAACAAAGCACCCTGACCTGTGGAAGTGTGAAACGCAGGGCAAATCTCAAAGAATGTCAACAAGCCTTAGAAACAGCTCACACACAAAGTCTAGATAAAATGTTGGCGGAAGTGGTGGATAGAAGATAAAATGAGGCAAAATGGACACAATGGTGAAGTTATGAGGTTCATGCAGTAGAGTATACTGATATTAGATGTTAATGGGGAACTGAACTGGAATCATGCAAAAACAGTAAAGCATGAGTTTTGTTTTGTTATGTATAAGGCCTAATCTTTCCTATTTTTAGTGGTTGAGATAGTCTAGTTCCCATGCAGGAATGTTAATCTTCCTAAGGGCTTTGGCCAGGAGTCCAGTGGCCTAGAGAGGGAACGCTGCAGAGCAGAGAGGGACAATCTGTAGAGCAGGCATGCCCAAAGTCGGTCCTCAAGGGCCACTGTCCTGCAGGTTTAGAGGTTCCCCTGCTTCAGCACAACTAACTCTGATGATTGCAGTTCAGCAAAAGCATGTTAATCAGCTAACCAGCTGTACTTAAGCAGAAAAAACTCTAAAACCGGCAGACAAGCGGCCCTCGAGGACTGACTTTGGGCAGGCCTTCTGTAGTTCATGCATCTGCTCTGGAAGAGAAGACATAATTGCTCTTCTTGTGCATTAAGATCAGCCTCACGGTGCATCGCAGCACAGTAAACCCATAGCAAAGCTTCCAGTTGAATGGACCAAACTATAAGTGAAGAGAGCAGAGATCTCTCAACACCTAAATGACAAGAAACAGCCTGTGACACTTTTCTATTAACCTCATCCACCATGATGTAAAAAGCGGTGGGGTACACAAAAGCTTTACTAAAGTAAAAGTAGCATTACTTAAACATAATTCTACTGGAGAAAAAGTAAAAAGTATCAAATTAAAGAAATTATTCAAGCAAAAGAATAAAAAAAAGGTAAAAAGAAATTTTTGCAGAAAAGCTACTCATGTACTGAGTAAACATTTTACTATTTAAAATACAAAAATCAGACAGACAATATGTAGTTATGTGAAAAACACTTTGTCATGAATACTAAAAGAAAACAATTAATACAATGAAGAAACTAATAAAAAATAAAGAATGCAGGCAGAAGAAACACTTATCAGATTCGTTGTTTTATATAAAAACATATGAACCCATCTCTTATTTTGAAGTGGATTCATGATAGAATAGGGTGAACCACATCCAGTGGCTATATTTACCTACTGCTGTACAACAGCTTCACTTCTATGTCATAGAATTCACAGCAGATAAGAGTAACATAAAAAAAAAAAAAAAAAAAAGCAGATAAGAGTAACATAAAAAAAAAAAAAAAAAAATTGTGTACAAAAAATAAATTCATTTTAGTGAAAGGTTAACTGCCTGTCTCTGGTTTATTTTAGGCTAACATCTGCTTTTCTTTATTCAGTGAAGTATCTCACAATCGGTAAAGTGATTACTTTACTCTATTACTTATTTTTCTTCCTACTTCTGACTTCTACTTACATTTTCACACAAGTATCTGTACTTTTTATTCCTTAAATTTTTAAAACAAATGTTACTCGTTACTCTTTTCTCTGGTTTAATTTTTATAGATATTTATTTCACGTCATGTGCTCCATCCAATGCAGATCATTGGCTCCATCCACATCTAGTGAAAACTAGTATAATTGGATGAGTCATATAACGCAAACACTCATTGGTTAGCTAAAGGAAATCATCAACAGCAAGCAGGTGTTCTTCAAACTGCCAATGTGAATTGTCTATGCCATGCTACAATGTAGGATTCAGAAAAAGATGTTGAAATGTCTGAAAGGTCAGACACAGGGGAGAGCGTATCAGGAGACGCAGACCAACAGTACGGCCCTATCTCAAAGAATCTTTAGAAATAGTAGTACATTTGAGCTTTCAATTCATATAGTGGCATCTGGATGTTTTTTTTTAAAGTTACTTTATACTTTAAGTAGTTTTTGGCGCACATACTTTTTCACTTTTACTTGAGTAAAGAGGTCGAGTAGATACTTCAACTTTTAACAGAGTGTTTTTAAACTGCAGTATCTATTCTTCTACTTAATTAACAAATGTGTGTACTTCTGATACCACTGGATTTTACTTAAGTAAGAACAGAAATAATTGCTGATAATTTTACTTAAGTAAAAGGAAAAATGTACCATGCATTGAAACTACAGTACACTTTTTTTTTGTTGGTAGAAGTAAAAACAAGTTAGGACCCACCTCTGTTTGTAAACACAAACAGTATGGGACATGTAGGTTTTCTCATTTAGAAATGTGTCTATTTGCTTCTTTTTTTTAGTTTAAAAACATCAACATTTATAAAAAATAAAACAGAACTTTAAAAATTTGGCTTAATGTCATTGAAAACTTTCTTCTGTTTTTTGCTTTGGTTCTAGTCAAATAGAGCAGTAATGACCCAAAACTAACATATGTCAACGCATTGTCTGCATCGATGAAGCTCTCTGCATGTTGGGATGAAGAAAGCTTGAACCTGAAAGTGAAACTGACACCATGACCTACTTTCTGATGGCCGCAATTTTATCTAACTATTTCTCTGAGGAGCAGGGGTCACTAACGCGGTGCCCGCAGGCACCAAGAGGCCCTCGAGGACCACATGGGGTGCCCTCAGTGTCTTCTGGAAACAGCACAACTCAATGTGAGCTAAGTTGGAAATATTATTTTATTTTGTTTCTCTTCTTTGTGTGATCTCAAAATGAAAATAATCAAAAGGATAATATAAAAAAAGAAACCTTTAAAAATATGTTTATTATGCATGAAGTTTAGGTGGACACTGAACCTCCAGCTACCAGTTTTGGTAGCCCTTATGACTCAGTACCAAAGAAGTAGCTCTAAGCCTTAAAAAGATTGATGACCTCACTTCTAGAGAAATTAGAATTCCTTCCCAGAGGGCCAGATTATCTTTAATGTAAAATATGACTAATTAATTAACAAGACAGTCATGTGACTTCTGTTGATAGGGTAGAACTCAAAATTTCTGTGTTCATAGCTTTTCTAAATGAGGGAAACTGAAGGTTTTCTTTCTATACATCAAACATCAGCTGAGAGAAGCTCTAATCTCTCTTCTCTTTTATTCAAATTTATATCATAGTAGATTTAGTCTTTAAAGTCTGATGTTGACTAATAATTTTTGTTGGAACTGTGTTTCTTTTCATCTGTTTTTAATTTTATTTACTGTATCTCAGTAGCATTCTTACCTCCAATTGTATATACACTAGGCCACAACGAGTTGTAATTTTTTGAAATTGAATATTTCTCACTGAAAGTCGGAGTTGAGTTGATGCGTCTTTCTGTATTGCAATCCTTTTAAGACGGGGCATGAGGGGTGGGGTATGCCCAAAAATTACTTACAGTACATCGTGCTGCAGCAATGGTCTTGGTTATATCAGGTAGGTCTGATCCATTTGTTATTGCTAACTGAAGTGTGTGCTCTTCTAAGCCCATAGAATAAGCTAATAAGAGACCATTTTGACCGCAGCACGCAAACCGCCATACAGGCCCTCATTTTTTAGCTGTTCTGATGTGAGTTAACTCAGCTTAATTAGTCGACTTTTTGGTAAATGCTCTATTATATGCAGAATGCTGCATGATATCACTCTACATCCACAATGTAAAACATAACAGTGGCAGCATCATGCTGTGGGAATGCTATTATTTCATTGGTATAAAAAAGCAGGTTGGAGCTGATGAGGAGATTAATGGAGCTAAATACAGGCTTGTACTTGATAAAAAAGAAAAAACCTGTTTGGTTCTGTAAATAACTTGAGACTGGGGCAGAGCTTTACCTTCTAGTACAAGATCAACTCTAAACACACATCCACAACTCAAGTGTGCCTCTACTTTAGGTCTGTCTATCAACAGGAGGGGTGAGTAAGAAAGTACCGTACGGCTCACTTATGAGGAAACTGTGACTCTTACAACTATTACCAGAATTTCTGTTCACTCATCAAGTGTTAGAAGGAAAAGGGATCAGGAAACAGTCTCTCATGTTGATGTCATCACCCCCAAAATAAACTAGCCCTTTTACAGTATGAACAGCACAGTGCAGACACTGTTCTATTCATATCCAAATAGCTACTGATGTAAATTAATCTTTTATCAAGATGGATTGAGTTCTTCTGTTTTTAAACTTGATAACTGCTCCAGCTATGCCAGACTTTTACTCCTTTTTTTCCCACAAATAGACTTCAAACAGACTGGATCTGTAGACTGCAGGGAAAAATCAAACACCACATGCTGCGCACAACAGCAATAAAACAAAGGTGTTCACTATTGGAAGTTTTGGCAACACCCGTTTGAAACATGGTCTACTAAGAGATACAAGCTGCTCTTATCCTAAAATGATGAGAGAGTTTTTACCAATGAATCAGAGGAAGGTTTAAATGTAAAAATCATTTGAAGAAAGGAATTTGGCAAAATTGAAACAGGGTGGAACCGTCTATCTGGATCTGTCCAGAATAATAGTTTCCTTTGGATTTATAGTAATAAACTGAGGGGGTGTGGGCGGCACTTAGCGCGTTCCTACATGATGATCCTCATGTCTCTTCTCAACCTCCGCCCTCGCTTTCAGCTTCCTCCCATCACTGTTCAGGTTTGTCTTAAATCTGCTAAGTGTTTTGCATCACGTGGCTCGTGAGGCCCCTCACTTATTCTCAGCCTTATCACTGTAAGGAGGCCTGGTTAGTGTCTCACTCCAGCCACACATCATTTGAAAGGTACAGTAACCACATGTGTCTGCAGCTGTTCTTAATGAACCATGTGTTCTGCCGAAAAAGTTCTGCAAGCTTCCTGTGAGAAATACCCTTCATTTTATCCATCATCCATACACAGCATTTGTACCAGCATTTTTTTTTATTTTTATTTACGTTTTTTGCAGTACTAGTGGCTCATTTTTTTCAACAGTAAGCTGACAGGAATGTATGCCCCAGGATGGTTTCTATTAAGTAAAAAGCCTCCAAACAGAATGATGCTGCCACCACCATGTTTCATAACTGAGAAAAACCTGAGGTGTTAGTTCTTGTCTTTTTTTTGACACAAAGGATTTTACAACCAAATGAAGGAAGTCCATATTTTCTCTTTTTTTTTCATATTTACACACAATTAAAGCAGTATTTTATATTATAAGACTACAAAAGCACTTGGAGAACGCAGACCTCCAAGCAGCAGATTTTGCCCCATATTGTGACTTACACCTATAGCTAAAACTCACACATGACCTGGATCATTACCTAATTTTAATTATTTGTTCGTTGGCATGAGGTCCACCTTTGGTAACATTTTTCTTAAAATGTTTTCATAAGTTTCTAAATAACGCACAGTGTGTGCCTGCAGCCTCTGGTGTTTGTTCTGCTCTCACCTTCTTTATTTACTCTGCTTTCTTCTTTGATCAGCATATGGAGACTTCCAGTGAAGGATGGCTCACCTTTCCCTTTTGTCTTCAGACTAATAATTTTGGACTTTTTGAGTCCGATGCTGAAGCGGTCAATAGTCAATGCTGCCACCCTCTGGCTTAAGGGGGAACTGCTTGATCTGCTAAATAATGGTAAAAAGTCATTACAAAAAAATCCGGCATCTGGATAATGATGTAGATCATCACCAAAATGTAAAGGATTGTTCCTCGGACTGATGTGCAGCTTCGGTAAAAATTTCATTAAAATTCCTTAATAACTTTTGATGTTATCCTTTACACGGAAATACAGACAAACACACAAACTCAACCAAAAACTAAACTAAACTACTAACTAAAAATGAAATAATGTAAAAGTGTTTTGAGAAACTAATTATATATATTTTTGCACTGCAAGAAATTTCACTTTTGCTAAAGGATTATTGGATTTATAGGATTTGTACTTACTAATCAATCATAACACTACAAAGTTAACCCCTAAAAATGTAAAATTATTCATTTATTTTTAGTTATAAAAAGATTGATTGTTTTTTATAAATAAAATAGATATGAAGGTGTGGATGTCAGCTGCTTCTGGAGATTTTTTTCTGAATTGCAAGGATTAGTAAAATCACAACATTCAAATCTTCAGTTGGCACGGTTACATTCTACACATGGATTGTTGGACCTTGCCAAGTAAAAACATCATAAAGTTGCTGAAAACAGATTGTCTCAGGGTCATTTTTGCTCCAGGATTTCACTGATCAAAAGAAAAAGAAGAAAAGCGGTTTTGTTGGGTTTCTGTTGCCACCTTGGATTTCTAATGCAGTTGTTTGCCTTTTTACCACAACTCCCCGTTGCCCTATGGTTGTGTCTGAACGTCTGCCCTAAACCCTAAATCCATCATCACTATATAGAGCGGGGACTATAAGGTGGCCTTTACAGTGAACTCAGTTAACAGACCATTCAGACAGATAATCACTAATTTTACTCCCCGTTGGTCATGTAACTCCACCTCCCCCGCACAGTACATGCACGATTTGTCACCGCTGTCACAACAGATCCCATGAGGCTTTGCGAGGAGAGCTCTTGCAAAGCAATCTGGGATTTATCTGCTGATCAGGCAACCATGGATGATCACTACTTTTCAAGGTGCAGTGGAGGAAATTTTGAGTCCACTACTTTTTCATCAACTACACGTTCAGACACTCATTTAAAATTACGTAACCATGACATAATGCCCTATGTAGTGATAAAGGCGGCGGTTCGGACACAGCGTATAAGACACCTATGGATTGGAGGTTTTCAGTTTGTCTTCCCTATTTTTTCTACTCACATAGGCTGTTGATGCATCACACCCTCTCATCCTTTTTTTGATATGCTTGGTTATACAGTACCTTGTGAGTTCAGGAGAATGGCTTAAGGATCAGGATAAACCTTGGTTTTACATTGGGATGCTCAGCTGTGGTGTTCTAAAGAGCGTTCCAACGATTGGTTGAAAGCATTTTAATTGATGCATCTTAATTCCAGCCTGCCAGTTTAGATCGTCTTGTTTGGATAGGTTTATTTCTACAGTCATTTCCTTTTTAGAACGGGGTGGAAATAAAATCTGTGAGGTAATTAAAGCTCGTTTGATAGTTGATACTTAAACCTGCTTTAAACTTTAAACTGTGAGACTTTCAAGATTTTAAAATTACATAAAATTACACATAGACTGACTCCACATATTATGTCACTTTAAAGGCAATTAGTACTTTATTTATTTAGAGATATCAGAGCAACTCAATTTTCATTGTATTTCACAATTATCTTTTAGATAATCATATGAAATCAAAACATCATATATTGTGGGCTGTGGTTATAATGGGACAACATATATGAAAGATTGAGTGCTGCAGATAGTTTCAGTGAGCAGTCTATGAAATGCTCTTTGCACAAAGGTTCAGGGGTCTGATAACTGGGAATGCTTCTCTACTGGTCCAAAGCAAACTTACACGGTTTGATTCATACCTGTCAAACAGATTTATGAGGACGAAAGAACAAGAAAAACAGAGCAGTCTTTTTGGCAAGTTTGACTTCTTCAGACTGTACAACAGGAAAGCTTTTTTCCCCCCAGCTCATTGGATTCAGGTTCTGGGCTTATGTAAGAACTGGACCAATAGAAAGTATAGAAGAATCTGTTTAACATCATGCATGTGTCTGTATGCTTCGGTTGTAGTTTCATTTCAGTACGTCTGGATTGGCCCCTGTGGGGAGTTCTGTCACTAAGCAGCGGGGAGAGCTGGTCTTATTAGTGTGCTGATGGGAGGACTGCTGAGTTGGGCATTCTTTTAAAAAGAAGACACGCAGCTTTAAATGACAGTAAAAGTAAACAAAAATTAGTCAAACAAAGAAAGTCTCAAAGGAAAAACATGATAAAGACTCTCCTAAAGGTTGCTTAAAGGCAAGCTGACTCTGAGAGTGAAAAGTAAAACCTTTTTGTTTCCTTTTGACATAAACCAACATCTGGAGTCCAGTAACTGTATCTAAATGTGTTTCGGTAATATGCACAAAGGCAATCCGCTGGAGTGACATGAATTTCAAACTGACTTCTGGAACAGATCTGCTGAGCCTGCAGCAGCCTATTTTTAGCTGTTTGGCAACTAATATACTCTAAGTTTGGATCCACTTGGTGACAGGAAAAAGAAAGTAGAAGGGAAATAAAGTGCAGCTTAAATCTAGGCTAGAAATCAGGAATCTCTCTACAGTAGGCTCCATGAAGGACAACCACATCAATCCCATCTTGCAAAGAGCCTCCTTATCCAGCAGATAAGGAGTTGCTACAAACATGCAGATTGTACAGCGGGTTGTGTGTGTTTGTGTGTGTGCTGTGCATATTTAAAACTGGAATTTGCCTCACAGATCAAAAGCTGCACAGAGCAAACAGCCTGAGTGTGTAAAGATCAACTTTGATTATTAAGAGTGAGGCAATGGCTCGGCATATCATTGTAGATACACATCATTTGAGCAATCCACATAAAAGATTACCTTTAATGTCATTCCTGCAGGGATAACATAAAGCAAAGTCTCACTCTCTACTAAATTTAAAGATGATTAAATCAATATTTTTGAAATGACTGATAATTTTTGTCCTTTGCTGAATAAGTCTAAAAACTCAAGTGTAAAAGAAGGTTGTCTATAAGTCTTAAGTGTCATATTAGGTGAAAAAGTCCCCTACCTGCAGCCTGTCTACACAGTAAGCCACAGTAGAAGAGCGGGATATTCATGTAGAATTATGTGCCATAATTCACCTCCCCTTCTCTCTCCACTTTCCGTAATGGATTGTTGATCCTCGTCTCATTGTGTCCAAAAAATATCAATCAAACGTTCACCTAATGGCTCAGTCAGAGTGTACTTAATCCCTGAATAGTTTATCTTTCAGTCTACAACTACAGTGACTGTGGAAAAAAATAAACACATTTTTTGGGGCAAAATAAAATGTGTTCAGTTATAAAAACCTGAAAAACTAAATGTTTAAAATGTGGATAACAATTAAGGTTTGTAAAAAAACAAACAAGGTAGTTGTAATCTTAACCTTATTGAGTGTCAATCTTCACAACCTAAAGTTTTGGGTCTTTTTAAACAGTGAAAGTTCTGCAAACTCATGGTTTTGTTGTGAAACCATGGGGGCGGGTAGTACCTGGGTTACGATGGCCTGACAATAATAGGTATGAGAGGAGGAGGCGCAGTGGGCTCTTCCCCACTAGGGGAATTGGCCCCTTAAAGGGGAACATAATGTATGTAATAGGAGTGGAAGAATTTGTTTAATGTATATGTTCGTATGGGCTAAGGGTGGGACTGTGTAAATGGATGAATGTGTCTACTTGTCAGTTTGTGTGTTCGCCTCCCCCGCTCCAACTACTGAACATCCTAGGCGCCAGATATGAGCAGGGCCTGCCTCTTTCCCCTTCCCATTGCTCCCTACCAGCGACAGGTGCCTGTGTCTGCTGGCGCTCTGATGGGGCTGGGCCTGGGCCTCCTGGCCCGTTGGGCTCTCATCCGGGTCCACCTTGGGTGTAACCGGCTGCAGGCAGAGCCCATAGGCTCGCTGCCGCAGACCCAGTAATATGGCCTCTGGGGTCGGGGCAAGTCTGGGGTTGCCCACACCTGCTATTGATTTTAAATCTGAAGAAGCCATGTACATCCTTTATACATGAGCATACCCATGCATACATACCGCGGGAATTTGGTTCCAGATGTTCACAGACACGTCACTAATACTAAATACTGAGCTGCAGCTACACATATATATATAATACCCAGAATAATATTGTGTATTCAACATGGGATTTACCTTCCAGACACATAGATATCTAAGGGATACGTGCTGCTCTGGTAGTATTTTGATGTTTCGTTTGATTGTCAGTTGTCTTCTTTTTTGCTGTTGCAATGTTCTCTGTTTTCTTTCCTTTTTATCTCATACAGTTGTGGAAGCAGACTTATAGGAGTTACTGTACATCTTCTGTGTTTTCTGTTTTTGCTGTTTTGTTTTATTTTCTCTCTTTTCTCTCTTTGCATGCATGCTTTCCTATCTCCCTCTTTCTTTCTCACTTCCCTTTCCATCTCCATGTCCATTGTATGCAAATTTAATCACTAAATAATTTTCAATAAAGTTTAATTTACAAGTATCAAACAGAAACCTATGGAAACAGTGATAATGGTTTCCTTGTGAAAGCAAAGCTGTTGGGCTATCATCTAGCTCTGGGAAATCTATTCCATATTAGCTAAAGAGGACAAAGAAAAAATGCAGATTACAAAACTCCCCGTTTATTACATTTTCGAAGTCACCACTTCAACAGTTTAAAGTAACAAAGAGGTTTATAGACCACAGTTCTACTGATTTTTTGATTGATTTCAATTGCCTTTATTTATTTATTAAGCAGTTTCTTTTTAAAGAGACCAACGTCTAACAATAAAATTATATAGTCAATCAAAATAATTACAAAAAAAATAAAAATAACAGAATTGAACTTAAAAAATCAATGTGCTAAGGAATATAAAAGCTTTTCTGAAAAAAATCCGTCTTTAACCTGCTTTTGAAAAGGCCCAGTTTGATGTTGCCATGGAGGTCCAAAGGAAATTGCTACATAACATGGCAGCCACCACCCAAAAGGCCCAGTCACCCCATTGTTCAGTCCTAGTCCTTAGAATATTCCACTAAAAGCTGACTGGGTGACCTTCAAGGACCTGTTGCATACAGATACTTTAAATCTCAGATACACAACGGGGTGAGAGGCAATAAAAGATTTAAAATGAGCACAGCTGTGAAACTTTTAAATTCATTTCAAAATTAAGCCAGCGAATCAAGTATAAAACAAGTCGTTGTTCACATAAAACAAGAGTACAGGAGGATTGGTTGAGCATGATATGAATTATAACGAATCAGCAGTTTTGCATGGCTGAATGTAACTGGCCTATTGTAGACCTCTGAAATGCGTTACATGTGACAGGAAGCCACAGACTGTAGAAGTGTCTCATCGACTGAATTAGTTTCTATCTTTAATATTAGATTTCTGGGTTTTATCACTTTTAGCAGCATCAGAAAAAAAGTCTAAATTAAAACCCATATAAAAAATGAAATATGTTAGATTTCAGGATATAAGGACATTTTCCAAAAAATATGAACTACAAAGCAGCAGTAGAAACCTTTTCTTCCACAAATCTGTTCATGGGTGATTACTATTGTGGCCATTTATTTTTACACAAACAACAGTCTGAGGAAACTAGCCTGAATCCAGGAACAGGCTGCTGCAGAGGTCTGATTTAGGATTAACATTGAAAACCTAAAGAAAAGCCTCAGAGAACCGAAGATTAAAAAGATCAAATTTGAATGTTCTCCCCGTGCATGTGTGGGTTCTCTCCAGGTACTCCAGCTTCCTCCCAAAGTCCAAAAACATGACTGTTAGGTTAATTGGTTTCTCTAAATTTTCCTTAGGTGAGCATGAATAGTTGTTTGTTGTGTTTGTCTCTTTGTTGCCCTGCGAAAGACTGGCGATCAGTCCAGAGTGTACCCCACCTCTTCCCCGCTGACAGCTGGAGATAGGCACCAGCACCCCTCGCAACCCCAGCTGGGATAAGAGTGAAGGAAAATGGATTGATGTTTTCCAGTCAGCCTCTATCCTCTTTCATGTGAAAGGAGCAGAATAAATAAATGTATGACCTGGAAAAGAGGGGTCTGCAACTTTTATAATCCAAACAGACATTTTGTCTAAGGTCTGGCCGAGTAAAAGACGCTTAGAGCTGCGAAAACACAGCTTACTTAGTTTTTTGTTCTCTACATTGGAAATTTGTAGCCATTTCAAACAACCAACAGCTAATTTGTGCTTTTAGCTTTTAAAATAAAGAAAAACGTAAACCGTTTTATAAAGATGAAGCATGATTATTGTTTTACATAGGATATCTTATTTTAAAAAAACACATACTTTCCCAACTAATGACAAAAGAACGAGATCTAAAAATATATATATATAAAAAATAATAAATAAACTTGCAAAAGCTTCTGAGACAGGTATTTTATATTATATTACATTAGTTTCTTTTTTATATAATGTTAGGCTCTGGAGCCACAGGCTGCAGACCCCTGACATGGAACAAAGCTTGGGGTATGTGAAGTATGAGCATTTGAGCTAAATCAGATCACTGTCATGGGTCTCATAAAAATCCCAATTTCCTGTAAAATTCATGTAAGTCAACACCTGTTAATATAAATTAGATGTAAATAAATCAAATGGTGGAAATTCTACCTTTAGATTATTTCGTCTCACAGCAGATTGATGATTTAAATAGTCTCACATCAATATTTTAATTGAACTCACAGCTGTATTTAAAGCCTGTGGTTATTTTCCAGCCTGTTTAGCTGCCAGTACCAGAAGATGTTTATCACTTTAGAGGGCTTTTCAGTTTATGGTGCTTTCTTAATATGTTTTCTGAAAAATGAGAAGTGGGATCAACTAAGACCTGCAGAGTGAGACATTTTATTTCAGACTCCCGCAGTAGTGATGAAACCAGTGGAGCAATTTGCTATATCATCAAGATGTTTGCAGATTTACAGGGAAACCCATAATTTTTACTCAGAAAGTAGAAGAATTCTTTTTATTTTTGCGTGCTTTGTGAAACACATTTAGATTAGAAAAAATAAACATTATGTTCACTTAAACCGCCTGAATATTTTGGTCTATGGTATCTATTTTCTTTTATATTAGACAGCTGCTTTGAGGGAAAACACCTTGCTTGTTCTATATTCACTACGTTTCACACAAAATAATTGGCGGTGCACCATCTCCTGTCTCCATTTCTTGTATAAATAATAATCAGCTCCAATGTAAATAATAGTCTTATGAAAACATGATGATGGTTACAGGAACATAAAATAGCATTTACCACAGAGGTCTGCATTGGATATGGCACCTTGCAGGCCTACTATAACTCTAACTGAAGATGTCTATTGCTGCAAAGTTCTTTGCTGCTTATAACCTAAAGAAAGTAACACTTTTAACAAGTTCATCTTAAAAAAGGCCTTTTTCTGGCTTTTTTTCAGCCTCTGCTATAAATGTTCTGTTTATGCAAGACTATTTTAATTTGTCCTCTTTGTCACTTCCACAAAGTGATCCGTATTATAAGTATTATTTACTGAATAGTTAACCAGAATAATCGAGTTGTCCAAGTAAAAGAAAAGGAGTAAGTTTTGAAATGGAGCCTAGGCGGAAGTTCAGCTGAATAAACTGACACAGCCCATCAGCTTTGAACCACGCCTCCACGAAAGCCAATCAGCATCCAAAGTTCATCTTAAAAAATTCAAAATTGAATTCAAAATTGAATTCAACTTGTCTACTCCTGTGCTCAGGCAGTGGTTGCGCTGTGTGACTTCATTCAGATAACTCAGTTTCAACCCTCCTCCAGCCCCTCCTCCACCATCTAAGTTAAAACTTCATCAGAGTATCATTACTTCCGTCTCTTACTGCATTCCGCGTCTCATTTCAACCGGTTCGGCCGAAGACCGCCGTGTTGAGCCTGGTTCTGCCAGAGGTTTCCTGCCAACGGGTAGTTTTTCCTCTCCCCTGTCGCTTCATGCTTGCTCATTATGGACAGGTTCTCTCAACCTAGGTTATCCATTCCACACTGGACTTCCATCTTCCAGGTCCCTGAGTGAAGCTCTAATTGGGTCTGTTATGGTGACCGAACTAAAAATATGTCCGGGCGGAATTTCAAAATCGTCCAGAATTTTCGTCAACTACAGTGCATCACGTGGTTGAAACGAACCAGGCACTCGAACACAGCCGTCAGCTCTGGGGGTTGGTCCCCTGGCAGACCATTTCATCACTCTGCTTCATTCTATCTCTATACTCTCACTCTGCAGTATCTATTAGTTGCATCACTAACATTATGCTCTCTCTGCTTTTTCTCATAGTAGGTTCACCTCGTCTGTTCCTGTTTGGCTGTGACTCCACCCTGGAGAGAAATACCAGCTGTGCTGCTGCCATCAACACCTTTGTTTATAGATGCTGGAGATCAGCCTGTTTTTCAGTGTAGTCCTGTTTCTCTGATTGTGACTGGCTGGATGTGTTCTCTTCATCCTCTGACATGGTAGCTGGCTCGGAGCTCATCTGCCTGGCTGTGTGTTTCCTGGACGGGGCCGTCTTTTACAGCTGCTTTTTCTATGTCTGCTTCTGTCTCCTGAACCCCAGTCAGCCTCTGCAGATGGGCGCTCACACTGAGCCTGGTTCTGCTGGAGGTTTCTTCCTGTTAAAATGGTGTTTTTCCTCTCCACTGTCACTACAAGCATACTCAGTGTGAGGGATTGCATTTGAGTAAATGAGTCGATGCAATCAACTGGTTTTCCTTGGATAGAAAACCTGACCTGCTAACGGTAGCCTGGACACCTGCGTTCCCGTGCTCCCCCCACCTGCCTTACCGGTCCCCTCTGATAAAGGTCCGGTCCAGTCACCAGCCCAGCAGTCGAAAACCAAACAACCCCCATTCCCCCAGAAAACTGTGTCCTCCTTTTCAGTAACGTCTGGTCACCCTATCTGGTATCAGCTCATGCAGTCCACTGGATCTCCCCATAAAGCTCAGCAGACCGTCTCTCTAACCAGCAGTCTACAGACTGACCAACTTTATCTATCTCCACTCCACCACCAGTTTCATGTCTGGGGGGGAAACAGCCCTATTCTTTGCTCCGGTTCATGCACATCTATCAAAGTTCAGTGCTATGTTTCCTGCTGAGGTCTGAGCCCCAAAGACTAAGTTTTTAGATCGAAATAGTTCTAGTTATGAAAAAAACACCCCTCACCATTGCAAAACTTGTTTATAAAAGAAAGTCTTTCAATAAAATAAAACAGCATCCATTTCAGATATAATTGTGCAGTTTTCCACACAGAGGGACAATACTTTCTATATCCATTGCTGTAACAACTTCCACCTGTTGTAGAGAACATAATAGCTGGGGGTCTGGTTTCCTCAGCAGCATTATTTACAGTAGATGTAAGATTGCGTTTGGGAAAGAATCAGAAATAATTTCACTGGCAATAATGGGGTCTCTGGTGAATGTAAAAGCGAAACAGAAAAGGGAACAACATGTAGGTGGGTGTATGGGTGGGGGGTGGATAGGGAGGGCGTACGAGCTCTGACACATGAACAGAGAGAGGGAGCCTGAGCTGGCATTCAGCTGCTGGAAGTCTGACAGGAAACTTTCTCAGTCCTCTCCTCCACCTCCTCAGCAGCAGCAGCAGCAGCAGCAGCAGCAGCAGCAGCAGCAGGAGTCCTTCACCCTCTGATCCATCTGGACTCCTCCACCCACTGACTGAAGCCATGGCTCCACCGCTCCGGCTGCTCCACGCTGCGTCAGCGCGCAACTGAGGCTCGCGGACATCAGGCTGAACCTGATCAGGACAAGCTTTGGACTCACGTGTCAGTGATTAGTTAGTAACGATGGAGACTTTCTTTTACCTGCTCGCCTTCGTGTTGACTCGGGGCTGTTCGGGTCTTGGATATGTGGCCGAGTCCAGCGTTCATACAGGTCAGAGAGCGGCGAGCAGACACAGGTAAGAGGACCTGACCTGTTGGACACATTTAAACAGAGTTAGGTTTAATACTCTCTGGACCCCTCAACACCTTATGACGTCATTTTATAGTAAATAACAGAGTAATTAGTTAGATATTACTGTTTAACTTTCTGTGGCGCAAAAGCATCAACCACGCTCACAATTGTTGGTGGTTATTCACGTTGACATACATATTTAAAGCTGTTTTATTGCTTGTTTTTTTACATGATAGATCAACATAGAGATTTAAATTAAAAAAAGGGTTTTACTAACATGACAGGGCTGATATACGTGCAGGAGGCGAATTAAAACTTCTTAGAACCACTCTAGGTTTCAAACTTAAATAAAGGTGCTTTAAGGTATTTCAAACCATGGTGCCATTCTGGATGCAAAGCATCTCTGACATGCAGTTTCAAAGTCTTGCTACAGACTCTCTGGTGGATTTAAGTAATAACTATTACTAGGTTAGTGTAAAATACACTTTGTTCTGCTGAAGCACAAACCTCTGCTTTAGAGTCAATTATTTTAGTCTCTAATGGGTTTTACTCCAGGATTTCCCTTTATTTATCTTCATCACTGGATCAAAAATAATTTTAAAAATATCTTAACATTTCTTTGTTTAGTGTAATTTCAGCAGGTATAAGATGATTTTCCAATGGAGCAGTTTAGTCCTTGAAATGGGACAATTAAATATTATGCACTTGAAATTACATGAGTTTTTTTCTTCAAATTTTGAAATTATGTAAATTACTTCATTCAAGTTGTAAAATGTCTTCTTTTCCTGCTCAAATGAAGGGGAAATGCATCTATTTAATGAAAATGGACTCAGACTTCGATTTCTGTAGAACAGAACCTCTAACCAACTTCTCTCCCATTGGTGAAAAGTAAAAAGGAAACATGGTGTTTTTATCATCATCATGTGTGTATGTGTGTGTCTGTGGGGGGTGGGGTGGGGGGGTCTAAGGTTGTGTGCAGTCAGTTTTCTGACCTACAGAAAGTTCAGTTCTTGTCTTTTCTGACCAGAGCACCTTCTTCCAGTGTCTATGTCCTCTCCATGGCTTTATGACTATTTACAAACTGGGCTTCTCCATCCAAGCCAGATTTTTAGAGGTAGTCCTGTGAACTCCCAGCTGAGTTATAGATTTCTAAAGCTCCTCCTGAGTCACTGTTCTTTTGGCTTCTTCTCTGATTTATGCTCTCTGTTCCTGCCTGTCAGTTTAGGCGGACAGCCATGTCTTCATGTTTCAGTAGGTCCTGTCCATCCTCTTTCCATTTTTTAGATGATGAATGCAAAAGCTCTGTGAGATGTTAGAAGATTGTGATATTGTTTAAAAACCTAAAACTGCTTTTAATTGTCTCCCTGACCACTGTGCTATGATTGTTGCTCATCCGATTGTTCACTAATGTTTTTCAACAAACCTCTGAGGCCTTCACAGAACAAACAGGTTATACTTTGGTACAATTTCAGTGGTAAAAAAATTCAATTAATTAAAAAATTTTAAATAAAAAAATATGTTCAACCTACTTCACATTTATTTTGTTTATGGTCTTTCTGCATAACATATCCTGAGAAAAGACATTAAAATGTCTAGTTGTAATTAGACTAGATCAGTCGGCAGTGCTCGGTAATTGGCCGGTTTTCACATGATCAGCCATGATCGGTCATTATGAATATTAAGCACTGATGAGTTTTACTCAGAGCTAACATGCATCTTTCTCATTTGCTTAGTCCATGTTTGTTTTGGTCAGAGTGCCCATAACAGGAGGATGGATCAACTGGACAACAGTGCTAAGGGGAGATAGTATTCTCAACTCAGACAGTAGCAGCCGGGAATCAGTGTGAGAGAACCCAGAGAGAGAGAGCTCCATAACTGGGACGAGGCAGCCAGTTGTGCCCTCCTGTGGAGATAATGAACCACAGCGGTAGATCGTAGGAGCCCGCAGAGCGGACAGTGCACCAGAGCGGGGAGATAAGGCAGCTTGAGAGGAGAGCGAATAAGCAAAGTGGTAGATGAGAGAGGCCTGACGGGAAAAAAACCTGGCAGGGTGGGGAGAGGCTACAGCTGACCAAGGCTAGTTAGCCAGGCTTTGGAGAATTGAAGGGGCTGAAGATTGGATATGTCCACTGGGGAAACATGCTGAAGGCAGGGGAGAGGCTACTGCTGCCCAAGAGTAGGACAACAGTACTTTGGAAAGCCCACAGGGAAAATGAGCATGGAGAGAAAACAGCTGGCCAAGGCTAGCCTCTAGAGGCTAACTGCTGGAGGTGGAAGCATGATATATGATCAGAGGAGCCAACTGCCGGTCGTATTTTCTACTGGAGGTAGAACGATGAAACAGTCCTTCTAAGGTTGAATTAAAATGCATTTTCTTAAAGCCACCTACAAACCTCTTATCAGCATTTTCACTTCATCCTTTGCCAACAATATTTTCTCTCTTTTCCATTTTGATAAAGAAAGCTAGTCTCCATTGCCTCCTTCATTAAAACAATGGCCAGTTCATACTTTCTCATCTCTTATAATTTTGATACGTAATAATACAATATCATTCTGCAGGAGAGAGCACTACTGAAGAATTTATGAAGTTGATGTTGTGATTGGCAATCGGCAGATACTGATTTTTTTCTGAGTGGTGACTGACAGTTGGCTCCTGAAATCCTGCATGTTTTGTTGGAATGTTCAAAAATGTGTGAAAAAACCTTTAAATATGCTGGATATTACTTTGATGTCAATTTAAACTTTAAAAATGAAAACTCTGGTAAAGTTATCTCATGCAACACCTTTATAGAAAGTCTATACTCTGAAGAGAAAGGATCTTTGGACTTACTTGGCATTCATATCTTTGTTACTCGGTTAGTATGTGCTGGTAGGTGTTTGGAGGAGAGAGCTGTATGAGTGGGTGGTGTTGAGGAGATTGTTGGGGCCCTGAGATAGACAAGACTTCTAAGGATTACAAATATTTACTGTTCCAGAGATCTTAGTGCAAAGTCTTTAGGGGTCTATGATTTCTACAGAGGCCCCCATGTCAGCCTTAGGGAGAAGGAATTCACCACACTGAGCTGGAGGATTATTTCAAAAGGAGGTTGGAGGAGTTATACGATGCAAGAATAGTTAGTTTTAAATATCAAGAACGTGATAATTTTCCACATTTTGTGTTAAATTTTCATTTTAAGTTCCTAAAGGCCAAGCTCAGCCAACTTCTACATTTTAATCCGTGTTATATTATGTTCTGTGGGCTTATAAATGTCCCCCAGCAGAGTTTGGACCAAAGGAAATTATTCTGATTACGGTGATTAACTTTAACTTCCATCCAAGACATGAAGGTTTCCATTGTGCACCGTTTTCGACCTGATAATCCTTGTTGGAAGGGGCCTGCCTTCCTCACCTCTTGGAGCATAAATCTCTGTACATGTATGTGTGTGCTGATTGTCTGCTTGTAAATCAACAAGTAAGCATATTTTGGCAAGCCAGATGAGGGGAGACCTGGTGTGCATATGTGAGTATTAAAGGGGTCACAACAAAAAACATTAGTGTGAATGAATGACAGATCTTCCTTCCATGTGGCGTTCGCCTGCATGTGTTTGCACTTTATGCACGTCAGACTTCTTGGAGCAGAGCTTGGACGAGGTTTTCCTGCTCAGTTTGGCCCAGTTCTCCCCTGCTGCTGCTTCTGCGGTTGCACCGACTGCCTGAGTGATGAGATCTGGTCACTCCGTTGGTGCAGGCAAAAACTCTTGATTGCTGCGAATGAGAGAAAGAGGCAGGCAGCCAGAGGCAAAATGTTTTTGGATAAGCCGAGCCGAGTGGTACAACTGAACTTTTATTTTTTTATTTTATTTTTTTCAGAAAATGTGTTTTGAGTGAAAGTAAGCAAGCAGGCGTGACAAGAGGGTATGAAGGAGCAACAAAGGGTAGAGAGCACCATGATGAGAGAAAAGGCAGGCTGATAGGATGCAGAGGGGGCTTGGGTTGTTGTTGAATCCTTTCCTTATGAAGGAGTCTTCTTGACTGGCCTGTGCCTTACACACACACACACACACACACCCAAAGTGACGCATCAGAGGGAAGAATGCACTGGCCTGTGGCAATTCAGTTTGCCCCTCTGACATCTGCTTGAACTCAATTGATCTGTTTTGACAGATGTGTGGAGTATTCCAAAAGTGGCAAAGGCTATAAAACAAGGTCTTAAGGGGAATCGGGAGGACCCAAAGCTGTTTGACACATCTCCTGCCAAAGTTTCAGCTCTACATGTTATCCCATAAGGTCCACAAAACAAAGATGATAAGCTAAGGATAGGCTGCTCATTAGTTTTAGCTTATTTGATGGATAAATATTCAGTTTTCCCTTGATAGCAGCAATAATTGAACACAGAAAATTATTGATTGGCTCTCTGTTATCAAGGATTTGTATTTTCAGTGGCAAGCTTTTCAAATGACTTGGGCATGCTCCGTTTTAGTATGTGTCAAAGTTTTATATAACTTGGTTATTAGACTGCTGGAGATAGGCGCCAGCACCCCTCGCGACCCCAATTGCGACAAGCGTGTAAGATAATGGATGGATGGATGGATGGATGGATGGATGGATGGATGGATGGATGGATGGATGGATGGATGGATGGATGGATGGNAGATAATGGATGGATGGATGGATGGATGGATGGATGGATGGATGGATGGATGGATGGATGGATGGATGGATGGATGGATGGTTGGTTGGTTGGTTGGTTGGTTGGTTGGTTGGTTGGTTGGTTGGTTGGTTATTGGAGATTCACTTTGCTACCAGTAGGACCAACCCATGGACAAAACAATGTCAACATCATCTTATAAAACATATTATACATTTAACTAGGTCATACTTTGAACCACATGACTCCATACTAAGATCAGATCATAACAAAGAAACATCCTTTAGGCCACCAGAATAAATGAAACACAAAACAGTTGTTTTTATCTGTTTCATCATAAATTCACAAAGATGTTTCCTCCTCTAAGCTGCCTGTTGTTCATGTTAGATTAAAGGGAACCAAAGGAAACCTTGAGGGGAAGTCAGAATTGTAGCTATAACTTGTCCCAGAAAGAAAAAGTGTCAGACATATCTCATTCTAAGGAGTTTAACACTGTTGTACTTCTACAGAGGAAACGGACATCAGTACAAGGCCAGTGATCTATATTATCTTTGCACACAAGAACATATGGGTGATAAAAGCAATAAATACTTATACTCAGTGGTAACATGCTGCTCTGCAAGGGTCTGTGTGTTTCTGTCCCTGATCAGCTGGT
Organism: Cyprinodon variegatus; assembly: GCF_000732505.1. Classification (NCBI taxonomy): domain Eukaryota; kingdom Metazoa; phylum Chordata; class Actinopteri; order Cyprinodontiformes; family Cyprinodontidae; genus Cyprinodon; species Cyprinodon variegatus. Next base: position 458,812 of record NW_015151016.1, on the reverse strand, counting down.
CCAAGGAAGCCACCCTTACAAAAATCTGCCGTTCGATGGCAAGTGGTGGGTTAACTTGAACCCCCCTTTCCTCATTGCTCCTTTCAGAAAACACCGAGATAATGGGAATGGATTCTAACTTAGCTCATTGGGGAGTAGGTTAGAGATAAGTGGTTTTAAGGGTGTAAAGTATCTCCAAGAAACCCATCTATTTCATTTTTTCCTTTCTTCTTTCATCAATGACCAGGGGGACCAAGAGGATGTTGCCAAAAGGAATTGTGGTAAAAGTTGGAAAAACAACTTACAGACATTAATCAGACTGCTGTAGGGTTTGCCAGTGTGGGCATGGGGAGGCCAACAGCTGTCTGTAATTTAGCCTCCATTAAAATTTGTCTCAGGGCAAAATAATGAATGCCATTGGTTCTACTGTTAAACTACAGTCTCTTTGCCCCTTTTTTGATTCCTTCATTTTATATCACTGCATAATAAAGTACAAAAAATTTTGTTTCGGTGGCAACCCTACCTAATGCAATATCCAAAAAATTATCCGAAAACTTTTACGTTGATTTTTTAACATTTAACTTTTAAAAAGGTTTGAGACAAAGTAAAGGTACACATTTTAATAATGAATAATTGGCTTTAATTTGACTGGATTTCTGTCTGCTTTTGAGTGCATACAGCTCCAGTATTTGGCTTCATGGAGGGTTATGTCAGCCAGTTTATCCAGACTTAAACATCTCTCAGGGGGTTTCATTAAGGACCACCATGGAGTTGAATTTTGAGGCTTAAAGGAAAATGTCTTAATAGGTAGAACAATAACAGAGGAGATTAGTTTGGTAAAGACTACAGCTATCATTATCTGTGTAAGTGATATGAAACAAGGTATAGCTTTTAAATGATTGACAATGTTAGGTAGAATATTGGAAAAGTTCAAGCCAGAATGGACCTGCAGTGGGGAAGGTGGTACTGTATCTCATAACACCATTAAGCCCTGGTAGAAGGTGCTTTTAAGCCTGACTCTAGATGTGCAGCACATGCCTTGATGTCCATTATGCAAGGGCTTGTAAAAACCGAAAGGGAAGATGTTGACCTGCAAATATTAGGGTTGCCAAGCTCTGTAATTATGGTGAGATTCTGAGCTTACATGTTGTTTGAGCAAACATTGTGGTAGAATTTAGCCAGCTTGAACTATTGTGTTGTAAGTAACCACTGTGTCTATAAACATAGGCCTACAGCTAATCAGACCAATCTCTTCAAACCTGAGCCAGTATACAATGACCACAGAGGTCAATGCTCCTGATGTACTCACAGATTGTGTTGTTTCATCTTGGTTGGTGGCTCTGGCATTCGTTAGCCCCCAACTTTCCCTTGTTCATAATGTATGATTTTAGTGCTGCAAATAGGATGACCCCTTCAAGTATTAGTAGAAGCTTTGATGTTTTCAAATTAGAGATATTAAACTTACTTCCAGTTACCCAGAGGATTGAACTAATCTTTTAATTTTACCATCTGTCCTATTGAGCTTATATTATACTAACATGATATATAAACATTTTGAAGTGACCCAGCCATAGTCCTGCCATAGTCCTGACTTGCATCTGAGAGACAATGTGTAGAGGGAGCTATAGATTAGGGTGATTGTAAGGAGGCCTTCTAACCTTAACATTAGGGATGCACCATATTGGGATTTTGGCCGATATGCCGATATTTTAAAACTCATGTAGCCGATAACCGATATCGATACCGATGTTAAAGCTGTACAAAAAAAAGCAGTAATTGAAAATAGCAGTTTTGATATCCATTTCTGACACTTTGAAAAATAATATACTCAAATATATTTTCATATGCTGATATCAAATTGATTTTTAAAAACGCAGTATCGATCTATTTTACTTTCAAAATCTTGTGAAATTTCATCGTTCTGTTACAAACTCTTGCGATATTTTGCAAATTCTTGTGAGATTTTGTTAGTAAAATAGATCGATACCGCGTCAATATATCAAAAATATATCAATGACAATATATCAGCATATGAAGATATTGTGATATTTTAATGTATCAATATCTTTTCCCTCTTTAAAGGTTTTTAAGTCTGTAAAAAATAAGTTTTTGAGGAAGAAGAAGAAGTAGTATTTTTTTTATTTTTTTTTAGACTTTAGCAACTCAGAAGCTGATCAAATATCGGGTTAAATATCGGTGGGGTGGCCGATGTCCGATATTCAGTTTTAAGGCCGATACAGGCCGATACCAATAGTGCAAGTATGAAAAATATTGTTCAGGAATTCAAATAATTTAATTGCTGGTAGACCAATGAAGATTTTTCTACTTATTATTGAGAATGGTATAAAGAGATTGCAAAGAGATTTTAAATAATATATCAATAAACCATAAACTGTTAATATCTACAGTATTATTGTAAAAAATATAAAAACTTATTTGTTGAATAAAAATAATTTTAAATATAAATAGTCAAGAATGCTTAACCGATTAGCTTGATGAACAATGAAATACAGTAATGGTTTGCCATATTTTCTTCCTTCTTACTTTTTCAATACTACAATCTCCATCTTACTCTCCAAGAGTCATTTATAAAAAAGAGTATACATTCTGTAAGACATGTGGAGGTAAAGATTGCAGATTTTTTACTTATACAGATACAAAACAACGTATTTATTACAATAATCTAACAATTTAAGCAATTGTCTTCAGTTGTGATGTTGATATGTGTTTCTGCAAAAGACTTCCTCAAATAGTGACTAAGACCTGTACTGACCTCAGCTACAGATGTGGAAACTTTTATAAGCAGCTGTATAATAAATAGGTTCTACTTCGCATTTACAGTGTTTTATAAATATCATTGCTGATATATTTGAACACTACTTTTGGTCTGATTTTCCCTTAATAAATTTAATGTCTTGCACTTTTAATAGAAAGTCAACATTGCCTTTCATTGCCTCAATTTTAAGCCTTTGACATTCCCATGTGAACAGAAGTCCTTCACATAGCTTTAGCTGGGAACGGTTTAGAACTGGATTAAAGGCAAAGTAGAGTGGATCCAAATGAAGGAAAATAACTATAGTTAAATCTTGACCCCTTAAACAATAACAAGCAGGGCAAATGTGGATTTAGCGGGGGAGTTTTGTGTGGGGCAATCTTAGTGGTTTTATTTACAGTAGATTCAATGTTTTTGGGGGTGATTTAAAACAAGGCTCTGTTGGACGTATCAGTCAATGGGCTGCTCTATGTACATTGTTGAGGTTTCCTTCCATCCATCCATCCATCCATCCATCCATCCATCCATCCATCCATCCATCCATCCATCCATCTTATTTTACTTAATAAGATCAGGCTGCAGCGTATTAGTCCCATAAGGTAATCCCGGATCTCCTTTTCCATGGGGGGGAAGGGCCTTTCAAGGCTTTTCAAGTCCACAAGGGAATTATAGTCCCTTCAGCATGTTCTATACCTGCCTCATGGTGTCCCCACCATTATGCTTTGCACAGAACATCTAAAAAAAAATGGTGCTCTTGGGGTATCCTGATCAAATTCCTGACCATCTCATCTGACTCCCTCCAAATTGTGGGAGAAGCAGCGTTATGCTTCCTTTGGGTAATGGAATTCTTCTCATTATCATTAAGGCTAAGCCCAGCTACCCTGGGATGGATGTGACATACTGTACCTTATTCTTCTGGATGGATGATCCATAAGGCCAAGATTCTGCACCCAGCCAGAGCCAGCAGGACCGGAAGGGCACAAAGCTTGGAGTTTTTCCCGTATTTTGGGCCAACTTCCTGGACAGCAGTTACAGCAGATGGTCTTTTGGTGGTGCTACCATAAATATCTGGCTGATAGGAGCAGTGGGTGAGGCAGGGAACTGTTCATCGCGGTTCATGGTATTGATTGGACAAATGCGGTCCACTCTTTGAGGACCAGAATGTCCACATTTTGGACAAAGAAGACAGGTGGTTTGAAAGGGGTGTTAAGGAAGCCATTTATGTTAAGAGAGATAAAACAACCTTAAACAGAGGGGGAGGACTCAGCTTTTAGCTCTCAAATACCTATAACGCAGCGTTAGAATTGATTCCTACCCTCTATCACCTCAAACCCTCATCACCATGCAGGTGGGGAAAACATTGCACCTGTTAAGCCAGTCCAATGAAAACCCTAACGACTCCCCATTACAGAGGCATGGGCCAGTTTCTGGTTAATTTGCAGGCCAACGGCGACCTTAATGACTCCCCATTACAAAGAGGTAGACCTGTTTTCGGTTCAATTTGCATGTTTTCTAAGCCATAACAAGGCTTTTGTTTTTCAATGTAGTCCTGTTTCCCTGACTCTGACTGGCTGGATGTGCTCTCTTCATCCTCTGACATGGGAGCTGGCTTGGAGCTCATCCGCCTGGCTGTGTGTTTCCTGGACGGGGCCGCCTTTGGTGCTGCTTTACAGTTGCCTTTGTATCTCTGCTTCTTTCTGTATGTCTGCTTCTGTCTCTTTGAACCCAAGTTGGCCTCGGCAGATGACCAGCTTTCAATGAGTCATTCAATGAGTCTATGCAATCAACTGGTTTTCCTTAGACAAAAAAACTTTAAATCAGTTTGACTGTATGATCTGGTTGAATTGTAAAGTGCCTTGAGATGACATGTGTTGTGAATTCTTGCTATATAAATAAACTGAATTGAATTTTATTGGGCTGCTCCAATAGAAGCCTGGAGCTCAATGCTTCCGCAGGCATTTTGAATTGAGAAATCTTTCTGGATGAGAAGTGAAATGTCTTAAAACTTCCAGGGGTTTGTTTTTTAACTTTTTGGAATCAGCATAGGTCACCATAGAAAGCTAATTCAGGTTTCAATTGCAATTGATCCAGCACACATGGTTTTAGGAAGACTAAGGTGAGTTCTTTAAAACTCACCAAACAGCTCCGGTGTACAGTAAAAGCTCCAATACATACTTGTTTAGCTGTAGCCTTTCTGGTCCATCACCCCTTTCTCTAGGCAAATAAACTGAGGGCTTTCATTTTGAAGAAGCATAAATAATGCATTGTCTTGCCATTTATTTCCTGCAATTCAGTGAGTATTGTCAAGCAGTTACACTTCATCAAAAGATGCCACAAGTAATCAGGAAATAATAGCATAACAGGATTTTCCTCTTCTTCTGCATTTACAATCTGAGGGTGATTTTAACACACTGTTAATTTGTTTAGTGAAGAAAATCCTTGCCTATGGTAATGCTGTGGGAAAGGGACCATGTTCCAAATTACACCATTGTCACATAATTAGCATATCGTCCAGCATTCATGGCATTCAAAAGCTTTATTATGTTTAAATAAATATTGGCCGCACTGAAGAGGCTTGGATTGCCTCCCAACAGTTATCAAATCCCACCCCGTAACAGAACAATTGAAACTATAAACCTCCTCTTAAAGCCTAAATGGAACAGCATGGGAGACAGCCTTCAGAGAGGATAGTAAAGTTTTAGCGAGCTGAGTGTCTTTTTAGGGCAGCTGTTATTTTAAGGCTTTGTCCTGACTCAAACAAATTCCTCCATAAATGGCTAAATGTGAAGCACCAAAAAAAGGCCTTGAGATGTCAACACTTCATATCTGAGCAGTGGTTCTGAACCAAACAGCTGTATCTGAGACCTTCTGTGTATATCTTCTTGACCGTCAGGCTAAACAGTCAGCGAGAGGTTTACACAGACCTGCTGTCCCTTAATTTTGGAGCAGCTCCAAAGACAGGAGTGAGTGCTTGTCTCTCTGGGTGTTTGTCTCGAAGAGTGTGATCACTCAGGCAAGGGTGAGTTTGCTCAAGTGTGTCCGTTGTCATCTCTGACAATATGCTTACCTTTGGTTTTGTTGCACGCAGGGGTATGGCTTTATGGAAGCTTTGTAAGGGGGCTTGACCTGAGGAGGTCACAGTTCAAACGATGAGTCACGCCCCTCCCCAGACACTCTTTCAGGTCTCAGTCTGGGGTTTTCCTTTATGGCAAAATAAAAGTTCTCTCCACAATAGGCAGTGCCAAGTGATTTTTTTAAAGCACTGAACCCCAGCACTCTTTTTTTCTTTCACTAATTCCCTCTTCCTCCTACACACTTTTGCTTCTGAATAGTGAATATTACACACAGTTCTTCAGTGTAGGCTGTTGTTAAGTGAAATGAACGCAGCACACGTGGGTTGCGATGTCAGACTAACTTCCTGCTTGCCTCTGAAGCGTCTGGTTTTTAATTGGAAGTGAAATTTATTGGAAAATAAAGCATTGCCAGGACAGGTGCAGCGTTTCCACTCATGCTGAGTTATGGCCATGTAAATAAAATTAAACCCTGCCAGGCGTTTGGACTTGATGTACAGAAGACCAACATGCTCCAGTTACCATGGATGTTTGTTGCGCACTTAATTTCTGTTTTGTGCCTGTTACCTACTTGTCATGGTTTATATTTTATTTATAATAGTTGTGTTGTGAAACAAACATCTAATCAGCTGAGACAGTAAATTATGGAGCTCATTAAAAATATATTTTTATCCATTATTAGGGAAATTACCTCCTAGTTGGGCTGGATAGATATCTGCATTTTTAAAAATCCAAATTTTTAACACTATTCACTGATAGTAAGACACTATTTCTCACTGTAGCCCTTTAGGTGGCAGTGATATATTTAATGTTGTTTTGCCAACACACAGAAGTGAAGAAAATGAAGCCTGGGTCAGACTGGTTGCATCCGACTTTTTAATCTCCAAGCTGATGTTTTTTTCATGTTACACTGATTGCAGGATATAAAGAAGCTTCAACTATGCAGGGTGAGCAGATTGTGCAGATTTTTTCACTTCCATCTCTGCGTCCAACAAATTGAAACACTGTCCCACATTAGATTATCATAAAAAGTAATAAAAAAGCAAATAAAAAACAGCAAATGCGGCCTTAAAGCAAAGCCTCACTTCATGACCAGCCTGTCCAGCTTGCTCTTAAATCAGAACAGACAGAGGATTTTGATATAGTAGAACTGCAATTGGAGCTATGTTTACACAAAAGGAAAAAGTAGCAATAATTGATGTGGAATGGTTTATATAGGAAGTGGTGTGTCAGCGAAAGGTGTTTCTCAGATAGCGATGTGGGAAGTTTGTAAGAAGCTGCACTTCCATGTACTGTCCCTCATTGTTTTGTCTTTTGAGGCTCAAACAGGATCACTATTCTGCTTAATCCCTTTTCTGTCCTTCTAAACTCCTATTATGGGTAAGGTATTGTGTTTAATGAAGTGTTTATCGATTGTTTATGTTGAGTCTATTGCACCTGCACTGTGGCTGGTTTCAAATGGGGCAAACCTGGCTGCTTTCTTTTTTGATTGAGGGATTTTATTTAGTGATTTACTTTAAAACTCTTCCTGTCAGACCCATGAAATTGCTGCAAAATTGCTGCATAGTCCACTTTAAATAGACCTCTGGTCTATTCAGTCAGAGGTTCGCAAACCCCCATGCAGAAAATCATGTTTAATGTGTTAAGGGTTTTAAGCTATTCTCTTGTATATCAAAAGTATGCAAATTATCAATCAATGGATTAATCTACATTTGATTGATCGATTGACTAATGATTAATTTATAAGAGGGCATTTTCCTGAAAGCCTGATTTTTCTCTTGTATCCAGAGGATCTTTGCATTACGTGAAGAACAATTATTTTTACAATATGCTGAATTAAAAAATAGTATATCATTACAGTTTAACAATTAATTGTCCAAGCTGAATCAAATGCTGACTGAATAAACAAAAACATTTTTTAACACATTATTTAACTGGAGCTGTTTAAAAAAGAAAACAGGAAACTATTAGGCTACTGGATAAAAAAGTGTGTCAAACACGTCTAATTTCCTACAGTATGTACAATGATATAAAATTATCATATTAATAGTATATCACTCTGATATACTTTCAGACTGTTAGCCACTTTGTCTCAATCACAGGGACACTAACTGTGATATGCAGCACACTCTGTTTTTAGTGTAATCCAGCGTTCAGTGCTGGGAGTGATTTTGTGCTGTTAGCACCTCTGAGCCTGTTTTTAAACAAGTGATTGCTATAAGAGTAATGTTAAAACTTCTCTCTTAAAGTGCAATAATTCACAAAAGGCCTACCCTGTTTACCAAGATTATTGTTAGCATCGTTAGCATTTTTCTATCCTGTTAAAAATATTGTTTGTTACGCCCTCCAAATTTCTGTCATCACATCCTCACCTTCCAAGCCGAGCAGAGAAATGATGGTGCTCCACCATGCAGTAATGCTAAATCAGCACTATTAAGGTGATAACTTAAAGAGTGAATCAAGTGGTTATATTTACAAAATGAACCACATTAAGTTTTTTCTGCATCCTTGTCATCACTAAACTGTAATTAATCCCAGACTGCATGCCTGCCTCCTCTCTGGAAATATTTCTCTTGCAAATACCATGGAGGCTCAGCTTAAGAGCCCTGTAGCTCAAGCAGAGATACTGTGGAAGGAGAAAATATTACAACACCACAAAAAGGTATTTTCAGAGTAATTTATAAAATCTGATAGAGCAAATTATAATCTAATAAACTATTAATTGAAAATTAAAGCTACAGTGTGTAATAATTACAGGGATATACAGTCAGAAATGTAATATATTATACATAACTATGTTATTTATCATCATCTACGAGCTCAGCCTCTTAACCTTAATATTTGTGTTGCCTTAGAATTCGTTATTTATAATTACATAGGAGCGGGTCTCGCAGCCATGGAGGCAGACATCTTTGCGCTACGGCAAGTGCAGAGGCAACAAACTAGCGATTGCGAGATCGCCAAAACGTAAATAACGGGTATATTTATTATCTTAAGTCTACATGAAATCTATACCCTACACAGACTAATGAAATACTATCTGTAAAATTATCTATGTAAACAAACCTCATCACTTGAGAAGGTAGGTGATGCGGACGTCGTGGAAGACATTTTGTCCCGTAACGCTCGCCGTACTGTTAGGGGGGTGTTCATGTTGCTGCAGTCTAACCGCTAGATGTCGCTAAAAGTTACACACTGTAGCTTTAAATGTATGTTTACATCATAACGTTGAATAAATCTGTCTTAGTAAAATATAATCTAATTGCAATTTTGGATAAAAAAAAAAAATCATGATTTGATTTTTGACAAAATTGCTCACATTTAGCTAGTTAGTCTTAGCTGAGCGAAGAATTTTTTGATTTAGGTCACCAATAGATTTCTTTGTGTATCTTCACCTGCATGGATGTTGCCACATCATTCTGCTGTGGTAAATACAGGATCATTGGTTTGTGTTTTACATCATAACAGCAGTGATCTATGACAGCAATTCAGTTCTTTAAACAAGTTCGAGGAGATAATTAAGTCATGGTTGGTTAATGCTTGACGATTTAAGTTCCACGTGGAATTGAGACGTGGAACTTTGCCAACTTAATATTTGCAGCATTTTTACCTGTACCATATAGTCCAGTAGACTCTAGGGGGCAGTGTAGAGCACAGACTGCAAGCTTACAACACTGCACAACAAGAGGAAGTAGAGAAGTTGTTTTTTCAGCATTTTTAATGTCTCTTGATGTCATCCAAAAATTATTTGCCAGGAATTGTTCACATTCGTTGGATTATAGTGATAATTATGCGCCAAATTTAAAGATGTCTGTAGATGTTTATGTTAATGCCTCTTCCATGTATTTCCCCAAAAGAGCCATACATAGGGGGATGGAGGTTTTTCGTTTCTGAACCTCTAACTAGGACATAAATAAACCACCACCAAGTTGGTATACCATTTTTTCCCGTTTAGAATAAATAGTTGTGAATTTTGATGGATGCACTTTGTCTACATTTTACTTTTTTTTTCTTTAAATCACTACTGACATTTTTTTAGTTCCTCCTCCTACATGTACCTGACAAGGAAATTAGACTGACAACAAAAAGTGAAATCTCATTTTTAGATTAATTTCACACACAGGAAAAGATCTGTTTGAAGCATTTCAGTTAAAGGCTTGGTAAAAACTGTGTACTTGGCTGAACTTCAGTCTCCTGACATCCTTCATTAATGCTTGATGGCATGGAACAGATCAGCCTGTGGTTCAACAGAAACATAGGTTGCTTTAATATCGGCCTTCAGACGTTTCCATTGTTGGCTCTGGTGTCTGTCATCTTCCTAACAAAACTCTCCATGGGATTTATATGTCAGACCAGTTTGTCGCTAATCCAGTACAATGACTCCATGCTTAGTAAATCAAGGACTGGTGGGCAGGTTCCAGGTCCTGCTGTTCTTCTCCACTCTTCCTCCAGACTCTATTAAACTGTCCTGTTTTATTTTTAAACATGTCTTAAGAACACTGAGCAACAGTCTAGCCCTTTTCCCTTAGCCCAGATAAGACGCTTTGATGTCTCAGGTTTAGGAGTGGACAAATAAAAAGGAATCTGATCTCTGTGCTCCATATCCTGTGTGTAGTGCCTCTTGAAACTCCTACTCCAACTACATTCTACACCTCCCCCAAACTCTTGAATGAGCTTTTCTTTTATAATCCTTTCAGCTTTAGAGATATCCACGTTGCTTTTCCCTCCCCTGTTTTTCCACTACACTTTTTTTCCTTCCACTGAACTTAATACCTGATTTTTATCCAAGAGTTTTATTTAGTCTTAATCTGAAACAGAATGTGTCCGTTTGCATTTACAATATGCTAAAAGCAATAAAAAATGAACAGAAACAACTGAAATGTATGTGCTGTGAATCCATGCCATGAACTGCTGAAATCAGTGAATATTTACAGAGTCATAACTTAGTGTTTAACTTCTATATTCCTTCTGAAATTTAATTTAGAATTACTGTTTATCAATCTTAGGAGAAAAAGAAATTAAAAAGAACATATTCAGACCTTTTTCATCCACTTTAGTTTTTTGGAAAAGAGTATACACAAGTTTTTGACTTGTGTGCATGCAAATTTATGTGGATGTAGCTTTAGCAACATTAGCAGTTTGCCATGGTTTGTTTACACTTGTTCCCTGGTTTCTTACACAATGGCTTAAATTTCACAAGCAGCCACCTTTACCACCTGCCTGCAGGTGAGTCCCTGATTGTTAAATCGCCCCTTTTGGTGGATTAGAGGCCAGTGGTGATAGCAAGGCGGGCTAATTTTAGCACACTTCCAGGAGTTTAAACAAAAAGCCCACACACAAAAAAAACAACCCATTTTCATACTCCAATCTTCTGGTTTTCATTTAAACCCAACAACAACACATGTTTGGAACAAAAACCCTAATTACATTCTCAATAAATATGGTTAAAGATAGGGCTCTTGCTTTATGCCTACACAATCTTTCCTTTTTGATTAATAAATATCTTTATGATGTTATATACTGCAGTCATATGAGCATATTTAACCCCCTGAAGCCTGAATTCATAAATATGTGCATATAAAAAGACATTTGGTGTGTGTTTTTCCCTTCAATGAGATGCCACATTAAAATAGTTAATTTTACTAAATAAATAAAAATAAAGGTAAAGTATATTTTGTAACAGCAATTATAGCTACATAATAGCATACACTGTGACTTGCACTGGGGTGATGCAAAAACTCTATGGTGGCTCTTTGCCTATACTACAAAAATGTCTGAAAATGAGTAAAAATGTCATAAAAAATAAGTTTATTTACCCTTAATATGAGTAGGAAAATAAGATGAACTGCCAATGGAATTAGCATTTTTACCCTTAAAATAAGATAAATAGATATTGTGCACTTGAAATAAGAGATGGCAGTTGTTTTTTTTTCTTATTTTAAATGTACATTGTCTTGTTCCAATGTGTCTCATTTACCTGCTCAATTGAAGAAAAAAAATGCTCTTATTTTAAAAAAAATTTACTTACTTAGATTTACACTTTTTGCAGTGTAATACAATTGGTTTGTTTGCAGATTAGCTACAACAGGCCAGGTTAAGGGTTAAGCCAGTTTTATTTTGTTTTTAAAAATCATTGTGAGCATTCGAATGACTGAAATGTTCTTTAAACAAGTTGGTGAGCTTTTTCATTTTAAAAGTCAGATTTTTGGGAATAAAACACATGAAAGATCATATTGAGATAAACACGAAAAAGTCCAGTTGGTTGCAGTGCGTCCTTTTTTCAAAGGTAGCTCCCAAGCAGGAGAGAGCGTGCATGCAGGAACACGCACAAACAAACCTATTGTGTTGTTTTGGGGGAAGGGCAGAGGTCTGTTGGCATTTTTAAACGCTCCTTTGACCTTTATTTAAATGTGGAGAGTGACAGGAAGAAACTAGTACTTTTAGCTCTTTTCATGCAGACTGCCCGCCCAACCAGTTGAGCTACCCAACGCCCACACACACTTAATTGGTTTTTACGCTCGCACTTGGTCCTCCGCTAACAAATACAAAGACTTCTCTCACAGAGCTCTGGGATGAAAAGATGGAAAATGAACTTACTGGCAGCGTGACACAGACAGTTTGTGTGGAAGCTGCGTAGATGGAGCCAGTCATGGACGCATTAAGTGTCTGTGTGCACATCTGCGTCTGGTCAGAAGTGAAAAAATGACAGATGGTTTGTTTGCGTAAGAGCAGCGGCTGCTCTCTATCAGATTAGATAGGGCGTGTGAGTGGCCAGCTTTATGCTTTATCTGCTGTCTGTGACTCTGAGCATGTTGAGATAGTGTGCCAGATAGAGGTCCCACTGAATCACTGAGACAAAAACAACACATTTGGACTACATGGGGAAACATCTGAGCTGCTCTGATAGACAGCTGCTGTCTTTCTGTGTTTGTTCAGCTCCTAATGCTGTTGTTAGATTTTTGTCACTGTACCCTTTTCTCCAACATGCACTGTATAATAAACATACACCAGATTAAATTAACAAATCCAGACAGCACCAATGCGTCAAAAAGGCTTTGTGATGTTGCAGTTTTGCCCAGAACAGGTCAGATTAAAGAAAGGAAGAGAAATACTTCCATAAAATGCATGAAACCACTGAAAAGCAAAGCAAGAATGTAACACTGGATCAGAGCAAAGAACCACAAAAACAAAAAAAGAGACCAGAACTGTTTAGATAAGTATTAGGTGAATTCAACATAATGGCATTCACTTATACTAGAGCCGTGTAAAAGTTCCAGCCCAAAGCAATATGATCCACTGCGAATGTACCAGATGAGCAGGGTTTTGATTGGAAAGGCCTTCTCTACATGGACTTTAAATGCAGTGGTGTGTAGAAAAAACAAAAAGTGGGGCTGAAAGAACATAATGAGTTATTTAGGGATTTTTTTTTTCGCAGCACTGACCTAAGGCCCAATTCAAACCTCTTACTGTGCTCTGCTGTCCGCTCAAATACATATCCTGTGTTCCATAAACCTGGTCTTTGGTACAGACCTGCCTCTTTAGACGTAGTGAATGCACTGACTGTGCAATTTTGCAGGGACAATAACATCACCAGTGAGTGGGAAGCACCAAACATGAACAGAAGAAACAGTATGATTGAGAAATCTGATGTTTTCTCAGTGAGAATTATTTATTATAAATAAGAACTTAATGACGGGATTTGATAACCTGGCAAGCCAGATTAATAATGTGTTGCTCTCTCTGCTTAGTCCTACATATATTCAGTCTAGCTTTGCTTGTTTTTTTTTTTTTTCCAGCTTTGTCATTACAGTCACAAGTACAGAGCAACAAAATAAACTCTCTGCATTTAACCCATCTCCTTAGGGAGCAGTGGGCTGCCATTGAGGGGAGCAGTGTGGGGTTAGGGGTCTTTGCTCAGGGAGCCAGAGTGTCAGTCTGTGGGAGTGGGGCTTGAACTTAGAACCTCTGGATTCCAAGTGCAATGCCCTAACCACTTGCCCACCACTCCCCATGGCTTAAGATATTCAGCTAAGTTGGTTTGTCAACACTTGGTGCCTGACGATTAGAGTTTTGGTTTTAGCCAATCAGGGCGTAAAAAGGCACAAAGACATCTTTGCCACCAAAAAATGAAATCCTGAATTCTGCTAAAACAGATGTGACAGCAGCAACCATGGGGTCCTCCTGTGCTGCCATGTTTATTTTGGTTTAGGTGTACAACCTCCTGTTTTGTTCACAACTGTTTGTCCCTACTGCCATGTGATTGGTTGACCCGTTTAGGGAGGGTTCTGAAATACTTTCGACGGAAGAAGGACAGGATAGATTCTAGATTCTCATGTTTGTTGTTGAACAAATATCAGGATAATTAGCTTGCAGGCAGGGTTACGGGTGTGAAAGCTCTAAAGCTACCTGGAAATACCTTCAGAGCCGGCTACGATAAAAATATGTTTTCATTTATGGTTGTTACTAAAGAATAAATGGGAAATTTTTTAAAATTTAGATTCTTTTAAATCACATCCCCTTTCTCCTATCTAGGGGACATTAATGAAGCTGTGTTTTCCTAAATAAATGAAGCAACATTTTGTTATTGCGGTGGTAAAGAGGTTGGAAGCATTCTTAGATGTCACTTGTTGGTTTAGATGGCTCTAAACCAGCTGGGACATAGATGTTGCTCTACAACACATGCTTCATTGCCTGCAAGTGAGTAAAGTATCTGAGGGTACATCCAGCTGGATTTGGTGTTCTCTTTTGTAGGAAATTTTTCTTGAAAGGGTACAGATGGACCCAGTATTCAATGTGAGACAGACAGTGGGAAAGTTCAAAGCGTTTATAAGAACAAAAACATAAACAGACAGAAGCGTGGAGCTGTGGATCTGTGGACCGCAGTGGCTGCAGGAGGGGCGGGGCGTAACCCATCACTGACATGTGGGAAAAACACAGGTTAGTGACCATGATCATCTGACGGAAGATGATTATTCACTTACCTGGTTTAATAGTTCAGTCCATCCTCTCCAAGGAATTCAGGATCCAGCCAATGGACTGCCAAACGAGTGGCGGCGCAGAGCCGCCCAGAGAATGTCCCCGACGCAACAACATCACTAAGCAGGCAGCGATACAATCCAGGTAAAGGAAACAGACCGGACAGGAACAGTTTTGGAATCCATGAGTCTGCAGCCTGGTCAGGGGCTCCAGTCCGCACATTAAGAGACAGATCCAGGGTTCCATGAATCCACAGAGCATTCAGGCAGGTTCATGCGTCAAGCAACAAGTTCACACAGAAATGCACAGTTGCAGAATGGCAGGCTCAGTGGTTGAGGGACCGAGACACTACATGGTACCAGGAACATTGCAGGAAATTTAAACTGGTCTCCAACCAGGAGCCAGGACTTAAACTTCTCCACATTCCATGTCAAAACCCTGAGGGCTCCAGGGAGAAGGGCCAGAACCCGAGCTCCCCCCGCACCCTGTTCCAAAACCCTGAGGGCACAGCGGACAAAAGCTGGGACACGATCTGAAGACAGGAGACAAAAAGTAAATCCTCTCAATCAACTGGCCGCCAGGGACGGGAACATGAACCAGGTACCTAAATTAAATTAACGAACCAAACAAACAGGTATACAACAATTATCTGGCCCCGATAGCTGGGCTGAGCTGAAGCCACAAACATAGGTAAATAAGATGAGCGCTGATTAGGAACCGGGAGGAGATAGACAGGTCAATGAAGTGAATAATCAAGGTCCGCGATCAGGGCAGATCATGACAAAATTTCCCCTGAAATGTCCTTGAAATTCAAAAAGTCAATGCAGTAGGAGCATACCTAACTTCTACATACAAGATTAATGATGCTTGAATTACAGTAAAAATATTTCAGCTTTCCTCCCTTGACTATTTACAGCAGTTTTATATTATATAAGCAGAGTTGAGTAGGTTTGTACATTACATTTAATTTTTTTATAATTCGATATGTTTCTGTTCTGTTTGTATGTTGAGAATACTGCGTTTTTACCTTCGTCATAAAGTGCCAATTGTGGCCATGGAGAGTGTCAAAAATCAGGAAACTGGAACACATTGACTTTGCAGATTACGTCTCTACATCTTGCTTAAAAACATAGAAGATGTCATATTATCCGTTATTGCTTTTAGATTGAAATGACTCCAAATCTGTTCAGTCAGATCCAATTCCTCTCAAGGCAGTAAACAACACATCATTATCTGTACAGTACACAGCTGGATGACGAGATAAACCACAGATTTTGTTGGACATGTGGAAATGGTCTCAGTTTCGTCACATATCTGGTCTTGATATAGCAGTATTCCACACCCTTAATCCCAATAAATATACATCATTCAGAATAGGAGGGCATCAAAAACCACACACATTCTTGTGATGTTAGGTCTTAATATTCAATAGAATCAACATTTTCCATTACATTTTCACCCACCTGATATATAGAGATATATACATATATCTCTCTATATATCTCTATCTCTCTCTCTCTCTCTCTCTCTCTCTATAGATATATATATATATATATATATATATATATATGACACTGCACACAGCCTCCACATAAATGTGA
>NW_015151016.1:420571-442239 GCF_000732505.1 Cyprinodon variegatus | reverse complement strand
AGGCATTGATGCGATTAATCGCGATTAAAAAATATATGTATAGATATATATATATATATATATAGTTTATTTATTTATTATTCATGCATTTATTTAAAGATAGGATATCATGACAGTAGGATTGTGGTACCAAGCAGGGAGAAATGCATCTTTGGAGAGCATGTGGTCCTAAAGAAAAGCACATGTGGCTCTGAAATATTTCTCTGCCGTCAGAAAAGTGGAAATGCGTTTTACCAAGAACACTTTTTCAGTGACATACCATCACGCAGCCTGGTTCTGGACCTGAACTGAACAGTCAGCATTCTTTGTTTTGCATTTGGTCTGAAGTAAAACTGATGTTTCCATAGTGTGATGGATGATAACCATGTTCCTTATTTAATGTAGAAATGTTTTACAATATTTTAACCTTTAATATAAAACTACAAATTCTTTACAAACCTACTCTGCCATTTTATTTGAAACTGAGCTTTTAAGTGTTATATTTATTTTTTTTTATTCTGTCCATGTTAAAGAAATGCTTCTTTTTCTCAGCCCTATTATTACCTCCTGGGTTGTCTTCTGGGTCATGATGAAAAGATTTTATGTTTCAGATTCATGATTTCCAATATCCGTAAAAAAAAAAAAAATTATGTCAGCATTTTTAGTAAATTTTTTGTAAAATATACATTTTTGTAGATCTTTCCGGTTGCCTAAAAGTATATATGATTAGGCCTAAATTGAAATAATCTGGAGACGTAAAAGTGCAGCATAATATATCTTATACATCTTACTAATAACTCATAATCATTGTGTTGCTTCATTCCTGCCACTCATAAGATGTTCCTCCCTATCTTTGCTAACCTTTTTTACACCATCATACAGTCCTTTTTTAACATGCTCCCATATTGCTATTCATTTAATAATATTTATTTAATAGTATTCTCTAATATGTTAATGTTTCATTCACCTACCTGCTTGGTTAAATATTGGCTGACAGTTAATTAGTCATGTTCACTTTCCCAGGTTCATTACATAGAGGTCATGTGGAGTGGGCCATGAGGCTCTGGGAGGATCAAACTAGATAACCTTCTGTGTCAGTGAGACAAGCTCTGGTATGAGGAGGAGGGCTGTGGGATTGAGGTGGATGGGGGGCACATCGTAAACTGCAACAGGCATGAAAGGAAAAAATGAGTGCTCCAAAAATAAAAACGCACATAATGCTCAGGAAAAAGTTTACACCTCCTGGGATTTTTCACATTTTGTCCACCAAGCCTTTGCTGATCCTCCTTTTACTGTAATTACAGTAACAAATTTTGTAGTATGTTTATGTAAATGACATACCTACCATATGAATGGCTGTATAGCCCCATAGATGAGACGGATATACTTATTTTGATTCACATGTGATTGGATGGTCGATCTGTTCCTATTGGACACCCTGAGCCTTCAAAAATACATATATTTAACAACAAATGACATTTATCTATTAGACATTATTATTTTAAAATGATTATTTTCTTAGACATATATTTTCTTAGGCTTTTGTTATATTTTTACTGGTTGTCAGTTATCCAGGTTATTGTCATTCCTAAAAAGTATAAAAACAAAAACAAATGGTCAAATGGCTCAAGATCAGCCAGATTGGATGGCTGCTCTTGCGTTACCATTGGCTTCATTGCTACTTGTTTTTATTATTGTATGTCTTCTTCTTGCTTTTCGATTAAGATAATTATTTCTAGGTGGGCCATAATGTTTTATTTTCAGTTTTTAGATAGAAAAATGCAGTTAAAGGGGTGAAAGGCTTGGAATATAGTGTTTTATAACCTCATTCATTTTCTTCCCTGTGTTGGTTGGTCTTCATGATACTGGCTGTTCTCTAATGTTCTCTGACAAACCACTGAGACCTTAGAAAAATATTCAGTAGGGGACTTTTGAAGGAATTTTTGTTGTTTTAGGTAAAAAGAGTTTCAGTGCATGAACCTTTTCATTCCTCTTTCCAAAGAGTGTATAAAGCGAAAGAATGAAAAATGGAGACAGTCTGGATGACGCTTGATAAAAGCTACTGATGAATGAAGTTCTTTTATGCTTTGGCTTTTATCCAAAAGGTCCTCAGTGCTCCTCAGACTGACACTAATTGATCAAAAATACCAACAGATAAACAGCTATGTAGGGATTCTGGGTATTATTAAAATGATGATAGATAATAACTGAACAGAATTTGTGTTTTAGATGTTTCTGCAGAGAGATGAGAGCGACATCTCTAAGGGTCAGAGCAAAGGGGGATGAGGAGACAGGGAGTACGCTGCAGAGAGCTGGAGAATGTGGGAGTGTTGTAAGAGTGTCACCTTTACTTTGGGCTGCAGCCTATTTAAGGGGATATTTTTATATTAACACTCGATTTCAGTGTTTTTACTTCATGCGAGTTATTGTTTAATGATAGAGTCAAACTAGACCAAACATCAAGCTTGTAGATGGTAACCATATTATACTTGTGTTTAACAGTGAAAATATGAAACCATTAAATGGTTTTAAAATGTTTATGATGTAATATTGCGCTCAGGTTACTTTTGCATGTTTGCATATTTGCATTAAATCATGCATCAGGACATACCGAGTGGTTCTGATTTATTATTAAAGTCTTATTTTTTAACTCAGATATCCTACATTTAGTAGCGCCACAGCAGCACTGTGATTAATAGCTAGTAAAAACCCATCCCTGTGTGGAGATGTCAGAGCTGGATCAACATTCTGTAATGGAGACGGATAGGAACGTTCATGGTTTTCCATCTATTCTGGAATTGGTTTGTGTTGTTGAACCATTATCCAGTTCAAGTTCAGATAGAGATGCTGAGAAACAAGGAACAATCAAACCATCCAGAGTGGACCTCTAGCCTATAAAGTCAGACTCTGAGCTGGAGGGTGATGGCTAATATGAGGGCAGCAGCCCTGGTAGAAAACACACGGTGGGGAAACACACATTGAAACCCCTCTGGCATAGATAGGATAACTGGTTATTAGTTTGTAAATGTAGATAAGTATATAATACTTTAAATCAACATCATTTTCAAATAGATCCTCCACTGCTGTTACAAGAAATTATCTACCTAAAACAGAATGCAGAGCCATATTATTACCACTGAGTCAGCCTCTGATTGTGGTTCTGCAGGAGCTAATGGGACATCATTGGGGACAACAGCAATCTGTGATTTAAGCTCCACATTAGCCTGTTGTTTTCCTGAATATATTTAAAATTTCACTTACCTCAACATGATCTTGGCTTGTTATTAGCAATCCGGTTCTTATTAGCAATCCGTCCAAGTCTGGCTCCAACACCTGTGAAGGTTCTCTCTCTGCCCCAGGGAGAACACTTTAGGAACTGCTGCTCACGGTAGATTATCACTGAACTACCAAGCAACTCTTTCAGTGAGGGAGCAAAATAAAAAACATGTCTTTCCCAAATATTCCAAGAATAGTAGAGCCACCGTGGAGTTCTCCAAATATGACACTAAATGTGTGCTGCTTGTGGTGTTAAACAGTGAGCTAGTTTATCTGTTATGAATACACCAAATAACAAAAAAATGATGAACATTCTGAGCCATGGAAGGCCAAAGAGTGCATTGTTGGAAAATAAATCAAAATTTTCTAATAATTAAACCTTCATAAATCTCTTTCCATGTGTTGGGAAGCTTGAACATTGGGAACTGTATGGACTGGGTTGAAGTTATCTTTCCTTTGTTTTTGGAGTTTCCTCCTTATTTTGCTGCTTTCTGGGAATGTGTTTGTCCCATGTTTGTTTTGCCTTTTAAATTCGGTTTTGGGACATTCTGCATAGATTCTGAACTGTGGTAAATGGGAATCGAGATTCTTAAGCAGATTGTTATTTTTGGTACACCTCTATCAGTTAGTTAAGCATGATTGCATACTGTGTGCCCTGCTTTCATTGAAAGGTTTAGGAATAATTGAAGATGCTCAGGAACAAAACAGGATTTGGCTTGGCCCTTCAACTTTTCAAGATCTCAATCTAACTGAATGTGGATTAAGATTAAAATAAAGTGGAAAGCAAAACTCATAGCCTACAAAACCTTAAAGAATTGGCTGCTAACATGTGAGAACAACAGCTCATCCTATGTTCTTTAGACATTAGTACAATGAAACCCCCCACACATTTTTAACATCATCCTGACTCCAACACTTGGAGGAGAAAGAAAAATGCTTCAGAATAAAATCCCACAAGTTTTTTTCTTTTTATGTACTTTGTCCTTCTGTTCCCTCAGTTCCATCTGTGCTTAAAGGGACAACTTCATCAAACTAACCATTTTTATGTCATGCACTCTTAGAGATACTTGCCTAAAGGAGACCATGTGTTGAGGTTAGCTGTGTTTTGTTTCTTCTCAAAGGGATACATGGTCTAAAAACAACAATGATATGTATAGCCTGTATCTTGGATTCAGTGGTGGCTGGTTAGCATTGGGAGAAAAACATAAAAGCAGCGTTTGTTTGAAACAGCAGTTATCCTGAACTGATCTTACATCTGCACCATTTTCTAGAGTGCAGAATAACGGCTGACTCCAGGATTAGAGATTGTAATCTCAAACTTATAGTGGAGCCTCACAATCAAAATGTAAATGGACTTTTGATTGTTATCTTTTTTCCCAAGTTCCAAAGAAAAGATTTAGGTTGGATTCTAAGCGTAGAGCTTAGTATGTGAGAGGAAAGCTGCTTTTTCCTTTTTTAATTCTTATTCATTTCTTTTTTAGCTGATCTAAACTTTTCGCTGTTTCTGTGTGCAATGTCACAGGAACTGGTGTGCTTATGTGGTGACGAGGACAGTAAGCTGTGTGATGGAGGACGGAGTGGAGACGTACATCAAACCAGACTATCAGCGCTGCACCTGGGGCCAGTGCCCTAGAGTTGCGTAAGTATCTACCTTTTTTCATCTCCTCTAAATCCCCCTTCTGCTACCAAAGCTTCGTATCAGTATTCATCCCTGCCTTTCTATCTTCCTGTGTTTTGACTGTATATCTTCTCTTTATCTATCAAATATCCTGCTTTAAACATTGGATTTAAGGCAGGGTATAATGTAAAGCATGGAGGCTTAGGCATCATAGCGTATGGAGGGGCCTCAGCCTTGTGGTGTTGGATATGGTCTGCAGTATCCATCACAATATAAAGAAAAGGGATTTGCTTGAAATGGAATGATACCTTTAAAAGTAAAAGCAGTAAGATTAATGGTTCAGCAGAACAATGACCCCCAAAACTACGGTTAGTGAGACTCATCTTGGTTCCAGACAAGCTAAATTGAAGTTATAGACGTCAAACCTGTTGTGTAGTTCAGCCTAAACATCCCATCTGCAGCATAACTGAGATCAGCTAAGAGGAACCGTACTGCAGGGGCACAGCACTGCTATTTTTACTGTCCATACCAAAAGTGCAAAACTTTAATTGGGTAATTTGGCCAATTTTTTTTGTTCTTTATCTTTCCCCTCAAATTCTTTTATTTCAAACTGGAATGCTGGTCTATATTAGACATTGATCGATATTCTTTATTCAAGGCCAAAGGAGATCATTCTGCCATCAGTATAACTGACCCACAATAAGCGCGGCTTTTCCTATGTCAGATCCTTAGATGGGATATTTATTTTTCTTCCTCTCAATTTGAACAAATAAGAAACATTTATTAACAAATCAAACAAAACATTAACAATGGATAGTAAATGTAGGGAGAGGCAATGCATTTCCCTTCAAATGATCTAAAGGCATGGGTCCTTAAAGTCATAGGGAAGTGATATTTAAAATTCTAATCATTCTGGCTTAAACATGTATATGAATGTACTCTTTATCAGACGATATTGTTCCAAAAGTAGGAACATTTATATTTAAAAAAAATCCTGTCTTAAAATCTGTGGGGGTTTTTTTGTTATTTTTTGCAGGCCAGTTAGTTATATGTCAGCTTGTACACCTAAATTGGGCCAATCATATATCAACAGTCTGTAAGCCTTCTTCACCAAACCAAGCTTCTGACGCCCTGGCGTCCTCTTCCACAACATCTTCGTCCCCACTTTCCTCCTCTAAATAAAAGATGTATGACAGAGGAGACTCATCCATTGGTAACCTACTAGCACTAAGTTGCTAACTGGTTAGCAAGATGCTTCCGACAAACCCGCCACAATCAAATTGCTTGCGAACCTTCTGCCACAACAATCCCGCCCTTTGATAATCGACCAATCACATTCACTTTATTCACTCGTGTAAAGTTGGGCACCACTCAGGAGAATTCAGAACTGCAACTGACTTTAATACGCCGAGCCACCGAAAAGAAGTTTTTTTTGTGTCCCATCAATCTCTAACCTCTTTTCAACCTTTTAAACATTTGAACAAAGACAAGTCAAGAGCAGTAAATCAAATATTAGAAGAAAATTAACTACTATCTACTAGGGCTGGGCGATAATTCAATAACGATATATATCGATCGATAGACGTGTGGCGCAATAGAAAAAAAGAGGGTCGATAAAAGTTTGATAAAAAAGAAACGCAGTTTTCCTTCCTTCTCATTGTAGCCTAGCATGTAGGTTTATGCTAGTCACTGCTTCCTCCCAACCAATCACAATCGCGGACCCAGGCACGCCGTCACCAAGCGCCGCCCTCTCAAACCACAACACAGAGCACATGAAGATGTGCAGCAAGGAGAGGCGAGGAAATTGTTTCAAAGAAGGGTTTTTGTAGTTCGGCAGTCTGGCAGTATTTAGGTCATGGCAAGTCGGACAAAAAACAAACCACAGTCATCTGTAAAATGTGTCGGGAACCAGTGAAAACCAAGTCTGATAACACAACCAACTTTTTTTTTTTTTTTTTTTTATCACCTCAGCCGCTTACACCCGCAGGAGTATGAGCTGTGTAGGCCCCGGCGCGGCTCTCCTCCGAGGAATCTTCGGGAATTTTGGGAAAATATATATATATATATTTTCAGTTCTGGGCAGTTTCCCACGTAATTCTAACAATTGAGATAAAAATGCTGAGGGGCCAGAAACTTCAAAGTAATAACTCAGGTTAAAGCAGGAGGGGGGGGCGGCGGTGGGGGGGCATTTATTTATTTGTTATATTTATTTTGGTCTCTTTTCTGATCACTTTAGTTTATTCTTTGTCAGTATTTAATAACATAACTCAGGTCTCTTAAGTCATTTTTCTTTAAAACAATTCTGTTATGGTTAAAAAAGTTGGTTAAATAAAGATTTAATTCGAAGTCTGTGTTTGTGTTTTTTATTAAAATTAAATCATTTAGCAATATTATAAAAAGTCCAGGCAGAGCTGCACATAAAATATGGTTTCAAATCTTTTCAATATTTATCGATATCGATCAATATGCATTTTTTTTTTTATCGATAAGCTTTTTTTCTATATCGCCCAGCCCTACTATCTACTGTAAATCGCTAAAACTATGACCTTTTAGGTACAATTTTATTAAGTTTAGTCTTGTTATTCTATTGTTTAAATGATTTCAACATTGTCATTAGGGGATAAATTAACAAATAAATGGTCAAAATGGGTAATTTATTTAATTCATTGCTGTATCACTGGCCAAAAATACTGTCTAGTGGATGAATCGGGCTATCAGTAGTGTATATGTTTTTGCCAATAAAATTCTGTCAAATGCAAAAAAAAGAAGTTAAAACTTAAGTTTTAGAGGAAACATAAAGGTAAGGTTTATGAACTTAATAGCTTAACCTAATTTAATACATTTATCCCCTTACCTGAGGGTGAACCTTAATCATAACATTGTTGATGAGAATCATGAATCAACGGTTTGTGGATAACTTCATTAAATTACTTTTGGGACCGATTTTGATTTCTGTACCAACTTCTGTGATGTACTTCGAGCCTTGATAGTAAAAATGGTTGGGCCCTGCCCCAGCAGTACGGCACTTATAAAAGGAGGAGATGACATAGATGTAGAAAACAGCAAAGAGCCCCACCATCATGACAAAGTCCAATGTGTTGGAGAGGTGGAGGTCCAGTCTATTCTGTCTCATGAAACAGGGGAGGCTCAACGGTGTTAATCAAAGCTAAACATAACGTATTGCATTAAGAAATACTGAAACATAAAATGCATCCCTACAACAGCTCAAGATGACTGTTCTGCCTCAATGATCACCTTTCCCTCTGGACTCGTGAGAAAAACCTCCTTGCTGTCTGACCACTGTCAGTCACAAATCCTTAAGTATGTTGGCCAATCAGCCAGCTTAACGACCTGCCCCCTGGAAGTGACACATTGTGTCTGTTATTTAATCTGGGAAACAACAAGGATTTCTGACAGGTGGTGTCCTGCTGCTCCAGAGCGAAGGGGAGATTGCGTCCAAGAGAGGAAAAAACAGCTGATTAATGCACAACATACTCATGAAATCATGTTAAAGACAGTTAAATTACTACATTTATGAAGTGAGGCAACACAAATTTGACCAATAATTTACAGAATTTAGAAGGGAGGTTTAGCCTCTCTAATATTTAATGAGAAATTGCCACTGTCTCATGCCCACCTGGGAATATCCAGGACTAAAAATCCAGCTCTAAACATGCCATAAATGGTACTTGGTGAACGATTTTTCCAAATGTGGATGTTGTACTTTCATAGAACCATTACTCAAAGTCTCCCCCTGTTTTTCCTCTTTTGAAGTTCCTCGTCTGTTTCAGCCTTTGCTTGATCCTCACGGCTGCCAGGGGCCTCGACATAAACCCAGGCTATGCTAAGAATGAAGCCAAAGTGGGTTCCAGGCACCACAGTCTAGTCTTTCTCCTAAAAACAATCTCTTCTTCTCACTCTGGCTCTCTTCTTGTGTTTCTTCTGCTTTCCCTCTTTTTTTCTCTCAGTGATTAGTTTTTTCCATCGGTTTACCTCTTTACTACCTTCTCCAAGGAGTCTCGACAGCCTGCTGGCCACTTTATAAATGAAAACCTGATGTATCACTGCCAGCATCCGTCTGATGCTGCTCAAATGTTTTATTGACATATCTGTCCTATTTGCTTCACTCTTAAGGAAACAGGAAGGCTCTTTAGACAGAGTTGGATGACAGGATCATGAGAAAACTGCAGCAGCAGGTTCCAAATCAAACAACTTTACATTTTTCTGGAGGCTATTTTTGAACAAGTTATTCTGCTTTAGAGTCAGAGATATGCAATGGATTGTATGAAAGCTAGCTGAGAAATAAAGGAGGTAGGAATAACATTTAAGGCTTAGAGAACTCTGATAATACCGCTGATAGGCAGTCGTTTCCTCTGGATGTTTATGTCATCAGTGAGAAAGAAAATCTGGGCGTTCAGGAAGAGTTAAAGGTCACTGACTGGGAAACCAGGATGACTGTACCGGGTGGTGTCTGTGTCATGATCTGCTTTGTGCGAAAAATCAGGCACTCTTGTGAGATTATACCATTTACAGGATGTTCCCACACAATTAAACCAAAAGCATTCATGTTTATGTAGTTGAATTATTACTTAAATATAATCTGACAAAACCCTCCATACACGCTCCAAATACACGTTTCTAAATGAATCAGGCAACAGCAAAGCTCACTCTTTAAACTTGAATCCCTAAATAAAATCAAGTAATATAAGTTTTCCTTTTATAAGTATTTTGGCCTTCATGCAGATTACTTTGAGCGTGGGAAACTTAAGGTTCCACATCGGCCTGCATGCCATCCCTGATATGAAACATAGTAATGGCACCGTCATGCTGTGGTGCTTTGCTTTGGCAGAGATAGCGAAGCTGGTCAGCTTTTTTCCCTACAGTCTTTAGAATTTAAACCTCTTGTCCAGTTTTTCAAAAAAAGAAACAAGTCCTTCTCCATAAAAAAACAAAATGTGATTGGAAATCCTGTTATTGTTCTTCTTAAAGAACCTCTATTGTAGAACATTAAAATAAAATATCTGCAAAAAAGATTAATTGTATATATTAATTAATATGTTGAATTGGATATAAAGAAAATAGCACATATGTTTTAACATAATAACACTAAAATTCAACAGAAAATAATAGATATTACTCTTGCTATTACTGTCAGTATGAAGCGGAATTTCTTTGCAGTTTTAAAAGCTAAAGAAATGCTACATTCAGTTATTAATTCTATAATTTAAACATTTATTATCATTTTTAGCCAGCATCATTAAAAGTCACTGTGGTCTAAAGAGGTCTAAAGATTCACTTGCAACTCTGAAGTCGCAGACTGTAGATTCAGGGTCTAGTCAAAGTCCAGACATAAATCCAAGCGAAAGTCTTGCTGGTTCCATAAAATGGAAGCACTGATTATAGAGGCACAATATATCCCTTTTTCCACTTTATTTATACATTTTATGTATGCTCTTCTCTCTGTTAGTTTGTTATTTCAAATTTCATTAAAATCTAATAAATTTGGAGACAGCTGTGAGGGATTATAAACCTCCACCATAGTTTCCTGTCTTCTCTGTAGAGCAATAAGAACTGAATATTTTCTCCAATTCAGTACAGCTGACAACAATAATCCTTTTGGTAAATAATGTGTCCTTTCTGTTTGACCTTCCAGCTATCGAACATACAGGAGGCCGAGGTATAAGGTAGCTTACAAGATGGTGACAGAAATGGAGTGGAAGTGTTGCCACGGTTACTCTGGGGAAGACTGCCAACAGGGTCCTCAGGGGACCCTTGACACCCGGGTCAACGGAGGGCAGACTCAAACCACACAGACCGGGGGTGGAAAGAAGAGTAAAGAAGGTAGAAAAACAACAGTTTTGTTTGTATTATATAAGTAAATAAACATGACTTTGTTCTCCATTAACAAAAACTCTTATTTATTGCTTTTCACTTTTTTAAGGTGAGAGTGAGACAATCCGGGATCTGCAAGATACAATCACTGGCCTTAAAAAAGAACTCCATGACATGAAGACCACCATTGATGGCATAAACAAAAAGCTGTACGTGATGTTGTCCATCCATCCACCATCACCTGCACGCTGTTTATCCCAAACTGGCTAGCATTAATGTTTTTCTGCTTTTCTGCTCCTCTTAAACCAAACATCTGGGACACACTGTGTATAATTTACTGTGTGTCAATATTTACGACTGTTGGTCAGTTTTGGAGAGTTGATATCCTTCTTTCTTCTATCACACCGACAGGATGAGATTAACTTTTCATACTGAACAAGTTGATGTGATAGCATGTAAATAAACTACAGAACAAGTTTCTTCCTATTTGTCCACAGGGTACTTCCCCGAGCCATTAACATGTTTAGAAAGAAATGCTCTGCTTTAATGGTTTACTCCAGATCTTTGTTTAAGCCTGTAATCCTCTGCATGTTCTGGTTTATAGTCCCAGCCTGAATGGGGCCACGGTCCCTGCGGATTCAGCTCAGCCGTTCATGAAAGAAACCATCAGCAGCATCCAAACGAAGCTGGACCAGCTCTACAACAGAACACAGGTAATCCCTGACACTGGATTATTTCCTGGTTTCTGGCTCTGTCTCTGATAAATAGAATATCTCTCCATGTTTACATTTCCATGGAAAAATTAAAGGCTTTAAAATACTGATTTGATATATGATGATAAGAAAGCATTATAGCCTATAGTTTCCCCAATATTGACAAAAAAATTAACTATTTCAATATATTACTTCAACCTCTGTGTTTCGCTGAGGGTCTGTTGCTGAGGCTAAACTTACTGTACCATCTGGGAGATGACTTCTGAAATTCTACTTTGATTCTTTCTAACAGTAACACATTTTCCCACAAGGATTTAGAGTCTTTAAGCTCTGAATGTGTTCTTTTAAAGAGAAGGCCTCTCTGTCTTTCAACCCTTCTCCTTGGACCGATCATAAGGACAATAATGGAGATTGTTTTCCATGTGGATCCAAGTCAGTACTGGTCAGAAAATCTGTACAGCTCCTTCAGTACAGCAGTCCACTTCTTGGCAGCATGATGGACCACTTAGTGTCTTGTGTTTTCATCACTCTTGGAGAAGCTTCCAGGTTGTGGAATGTTGTCGGTTCCCTCCATGGTCATGGTAAGCTTTTATGAGAGTGAAATTAGGAAAAGGCTGAGGTTAGATCAGAGGAGAACTGTCTCCCTCTGGCAACAGAGCTTCTATTGACAGTCTAATTTGGTTTTGTGAATTTAAGGAAAGTTCTAGTTTGATTCAAATAATGTGTGGATTTCCTTTCGATAATGCACAGCCCCACTTTTAGTATTTTTGTAAAAACAAACCGGTGCTTTTTCATTTCCCTTTCTGCTCCTCCTATGTCTGGCTGTTTCAAAATGTCAGCCCGAACCCCTCAATCTCCATATAGAGCAGGGACTATATAGCGGACTTTATAGTGAACTTAGTTAACTGATCATTCGGACAGATGATCACTACTTTTTATTCCCCGTTGGTCACATAACTCCACCTTTGTTATTAGTCACCTATACAAACAAATCCCATGATGCTTTGCGAGGAGAGCTCTTGCAAAGCAATCTGTGATATATATGCTTGTCGAGTGACCATGATCACTACTTTATAAGGTGCATTGTGGGAAATTTTGATTCCACTACTTTTTCATCCACTAGACGTTCGGACTAAAAAGGCGTAACCACTATATAGTCGCCTAAATAGGGATTAGGTCAGACGTTCAGACACAGCCTCCGTGTGCCTCTACACTGCTTTCTTCTTCTACATATTCTTCTACTAGTTTTTTTTTTGGGTTGTGTTAAACAACTAATGGTTCATTAGCGCCACCAGCTGGTATGGAGTGTGAAACTAAATAGCTGAATTCTATGTATTTTCCTTACTTGTTTCTATAACAGCTATTACTTTTAAAGTCCCCCACGTTTTTCTTCCAGCTGTCCCAATATTTCTCTACACTGTTTTGATAGAAAGCCAAAGAAAAAAAGCAATGGGAATGATTCCGCATCTCCTGATGCAGCTGGATGACATGAAATATGCAAATTAAGGGGATGACATCATATGGTGCCTTTTAGGACAGCCATTAGCGACTTTTCTTGCCGAGAACTTGGAAGCACTGATGAGTGCACAGAAACAGGTCCACACGTTAGCTGGAGAGAATCTAAAGGTGCATAAAAAAACAAACCATGAGTGCAGAGAAGGAGCATGCACTGATGCGTGAGAAATACTGGGGCCTGTATGTTTAAAATTTATGTGAAGAGTATTTTATGCATATGTGTTTTCAATAAAACTGCACTAATGGACTCCTCCTACAGGAAAAAAAAGCAGTTTTTAAGGTTGAATTTGAAGCGTGATCTCCAACAGATTATCAAAACTACAAAGGGCATCTACACAGGGTGGTTTATAAGCCCCTATGCTATGTATCTTTGATTAAACTGATTGATTTTTCCTATGAATCCCTTTATAATCCAGTGAAATTCTCTTTAATTCCATACTTAATAATTTCTAGGAGAAAAAAACTAATAGAACTGATTCAGACTACTTTTCATACCCCATTTTTTTCTCCAGGGAGTATGAATGAGAATATGACTTGTTTGTTCATATGGATGTAGCATTAGCAACATTAGCAGTTTGCCATTTTTTGTTTACCATGACACCTTTTAAACTGAAGGCTGAGTTTATTCAATTTTTTTCTCTTTAATGAAGTATTTCATAAGAACATAAGCCACAATCTCTGATTCTGTGATTTAGGTCCATGATGAGACCCTGGTGAACATCAACAACCACCTGGTGAACGGAGGAGGGAATGAATTGGATGGGAATGCTGGGAGAGGTGGAGGGAACCAGCTGAACACGCTGAAGGAGGAAATCCTGACGGAGCTGGAGCGAAGGGTCTCTCTGTCCTGCTCATCCTGTCAGGTAATAATCCTTATGGCTGATTTATACAAACACGGTACCAAAGAGGAAATATGCATAGTGTAGAGTGGATGTGGAATTGACCAATCAGAGGCCTCCTGTCTGCAGCACTGTCTGCGCAGTCTGCTACAAAAATTTGGCAAGGTGCACCAGATTGTCTGCGGAAGGGGCATATCTGCATTCACCGCGTCACACGCGCAGACGACCTGGTTTCAGAGTATAAACCAGCCTTTAGTTGGTGATAAAGCAGTAAAATATAAATGGTGAAAAAAAAAACTATTATAGAAAAAAAAAAGAAAGAAACGTTAAAATAGAAAGCTTTAAAAGCAGTACAAATATAATTGGTCTAATGGTAATATTTTATGTAATAGAAACAAAACTTTATAACAAGATTAAGATTTCTTTGATTTTTTTATATTTACATTTGAAACAGAAACACCAATGGAAGTATGACTGCTTGCTTTTATGTAAAAAATTTTGGTGATTCAGTTGGATTTTACAAGAGGCTGAAGTTTTTTTTTTAAATCAGGTAGGTCATGCTGAGGTGCTCAATATTCTGTGTGTAAATATAATTATTGACACACAAGAAAAAAGGGATAACATTATAAAGGTGAGAATACTGTTGACATCTAGTGGTCTGGGATAAAATAGCATAAAAAAGGCAATATATAGAAAGATAAATATATCTCATAAGAGTAAAGACTACATCATTAAAAAAACATTTTCAGTAGCCCAGTTCCTTCCTTTTCTTTTTCAGGGGACCAGGGTCCAAAACCTCTAAAGAAAGTGCAACATAATCCTGCACATAATAAGTGTTTTATATTCTCCATAGATTACAATGTTCTGCTTTGTCACATCAAAATTATTGCTGTGGTAAATAGTACTTTTCCCTCCATGGGAAACCTGATTCCACAAACCAGCAGTGTGTGTCCTAAAAATTATGTTTTCTCCTAGGCCGGAGTGGAGGACCTGAGACGGCAGCAGGCAGAGGACAGAGAAAGGATCCGAGCGTTGGAGAAGCTGATCAGCTCCATGGAGCAGAACGTCAGGCAGAACTTGGAGATCTCCCGCAGAGAAAGCGAGCGCTCCCAGACCTGCTGCAACACCATCACAGAGCTGGAGAGGCAACTGTTCAACTTTGACACTCGACTCACCTCTACCTCAGACAAGTGTGACAGCATTAAAGCGCGGCTGGATAAGGAGCTGGCTGGGATCGGTGGAAGGGGGGGAGGAGTCTCTGAGGATCGGTTTAACAGCAGGCTGAGAGAGCTGGAAAAGAGGTTAAATAACACATTGAGGAAGACGGAGCAGAGGTGTACTAACACTGGGAGCAACCTCAAAGAAAGCATCCAAAGAGATTTCACCCAGCTGCGTAACACGGTCCTTACCCAGCTAGAAGACCAAACTGTTAAAATCCAGCAGTTAGAACGGAGAGTGTTGAATCTTGAACATACAGATGAAAAACACAACCAGCGTTTAGACAAGCTGGAGAACTCCACAGTCTTTCTTGACAGAAAGCTAACCTCAACTGCAAAGATGTGCAACGAGACCTGTGGGCACAAAGGCAAAGGCCCCACGACTGACGAGACTGTAAAAACCTTGGAGTGGAGAGTCGTGACCAATCAGGAACACATCAAGAGGTTTAACAACACCCTGAACGAGTTGTCTGTGACAGGAGACTCCCTGATCAACAAGGTGTTTGACCTACATGATGATGTCAATAAGATAATAGCTGTGACCGGACAAAATGGTGAACACTTCAATCGCATCGTCACAGAGATCGACACTCTGAGCAGAGGTTTTAAGGACTGTCTTGTTTGCCGCGACATTGAGGAGGATCTGCGCTTGCTCAACAGCTCCACAAAAGTCGGCCTTGACAACTGCCAAAGGGAGCTGACGGACCTGAGGAGGAAAGTTGACTCTGGGGAATCCACCTGCTCTCAGGTTTGCTCCAACCTTCAGGAAGAGGTTGGGCGACTAAGAGAGGAAGTGGAGGAATGCACAGGACAGTGTAAAAATGGCATAAATGACCTGAAGAAACACTTGGATGGTCATACTTCCCGCGGTGATCAATTAGGAGGTGATCTGACTTCCATCCGAGGAGAGCTGGCCAATGTCATGGTGACCTTTAACTCCATTAATAACACTCTGAAGGACCTGGGTCGGACTGTGAGGACGCACGGCACCACTCTGATAGACCTATCCCACACCAATGATGTCACCATGTCGTTGGTAAGCACATGTGGCACTATCCCTTTTTAACCAAATTCTTTATATAACAACATTCTAAACTATGAATTAGTGGTGGGCCGATATCGGCGTTAAGGCCAGACTCTTATCGATAAAAAAAAAATCCGTTAATCTATTCTCACGGCCGGGTTGGGAGCTGGGTCTATACTAATGATGACTTTCACCTTGATATTTTAGCACGGATGTATATCTGAGGGCGAGAACAAATCTGTCTTCCAACCTGTGTAGTCATCCTGTGAAAATATCACATCAAACGTGATGTGCTGACATGGATGCCGCTATAAAGAGGCCGGTGTTATGCCGAGAATTACTCCCCTCTGGCACATTGATGATAAAACGGATTGAAATATGAACAAAAAGGGAATTTTCAAGCATATTCTTAATGTTTTCATATCTCATATGCATGGATGGCCTAAGATTGAGAGTTTACATTTACAAGGACAACCATCCCATTCTAGAGCCTTACTTCAGCTCAAATCCAATGTTTGAAAAATGTGCCTTATGGAGGCGGAGCACAGGGGATAAAGAAACAGGTTAGGGTGAGGCCTAGACTCGGCCGTTTCTGAATATGTGTACATGTGCATTCTCATGTGCTCGTGTACTCGTGAAACGTCATCAGACTTTAGCCCTAGTACTGTTCCAAATCACAAGAACAGCAGAATGAAAATGGACAAAGTCCCTGGATGTTCTCCTTCTTTACCCAGCATGCATCAGAGCAGACTTGTCCATTCTTGAGATTGACAGCTGTCCCAGCATGCACCGCAGCAGCAGCAGCTTCCAGGTTAATGCTCACAGAGCTCAGAGGATTAAGTTAAAAGTTCTCTTTTCTGTTGCTGTTGTTCAATGAAAGTATATTTTAAGATCATTTGAGGTGAAAACATAATTCTTTTAAGCTTCACTGTAAAGCCCATTTACCGATTTAATACACGAGCACATGAGAACGCACACGGCAAATTCTGGAAAAGCATAATATAAATCATTTTATTAATCTTAACTAAACAGAAGGTAAAAACATTTCATATTACCAATAACGAGGCAACAGTTTTGGCCAAATCCATGCCTTGCATCATGTGGTTGGCGCTCCTTTAGCATGGAAAACAGCATCAGTATGTTGCTTGTATTAAACTATCTAACTATCTAATCTATTTCCTCTGATCTCTAATAATAAATAATAAATGAACCCCCTTTCAAGGTAAGCAGAAAGTTGAATTTAAAAAAGAAGCTAATTTAAATGTAAATGTCTTAGTCAGTTTCTCACAACTTAGTTTTCTAGAGCTGCTTAATTTGCATTTAAAATATTTTCTATACGACCGATCTATATGCTTATTGTTTTAATTTATCTGTCTGACAGAAGCCATTAATTTTCTTTGCCTACGGTGAAAACACTGGCTCAGTCAGACATCCATTATGGCTATCTGGGAAGCTACTTATGATTTTATTATTAAACCTGGTATAGAAACAGAGATGTTTTATAGATTGAGCATGTGACATAGCGGGAAAATTACATTTTGCAAAGATCTAAAAAGTTAGATGAAAAACAAATGTTTTTCTCTTGAAGGTGAAAGATGTACAGGAAGAGCTGACCGAGCACAACGAAGACTCAAAGATTCAGTTTGACAATCTGGGCAGGGAGCTCCAGATCATCCGAAGCAACTATGTGACGGAGGTGGGGGAGTGCCGGCGGTCGAGTGAAGGCCTGGACCAAAGGCTCTCCAAGCTGGAGGGCGTCTGCGGCCGCTTGGACTCCTTCACTGACAGCCTGGAGAAAATCAAAGATGGCCTGAACAGACATGTGTCCGGCCTGTGGGGCTGTGTTAACGGGCTCAATGACACCGTGACGTACCAAGGAGAGCTCATTGACAATATCCAGAACATCCAGCTGGAACGTGTCCACTCCAGGATACATAGGCTGAACTCCTCAGTGCTGGACTTGGGCAAACAATTCACTGTCTTCAGGGAACAGGACTTCAGGGGTAAGTTCAAGGAAAAGAGAGCATGGGATTGCAATGTTGGCCAAGAGGATGCACTAATGTGATGGAGGGCATGTTAGGTTAAGGTTAAAATAGGCCAAAAGAATAAATCCAGGCTGCTGTGTTTAAAAGAACTGACTTAAAAGCCTATAAAGTCTGTTGTCTGTCTGAGGGATTGCTTCTTATAAACACGTGTGAAAGACACATCTGAAGTCTCGCCGGGTTAAATGTCTTGCCTCTCTTGACTTAATGTGCTAGTTGTTGGAAGCTCCTCAGAGCCATTATCACTGCTTTACAGGAATGTATGTGGGTGTTTCTGAGCCTGTTTCTCTAAATGCTGCATTCCTTCAGGTCCACCAGGCCCCCGAGGAGAGAGAGGCTATCCTGGACCACAGGGTCCTGTTGGACCCCAAGGAAGGGTGGGACCTCCAGGCAAAGAAGGCAGACAGGGACCAGTTGGACCACCAGGTACAAAAAACTGCCCTAAAGGCTCATGTTATGCTTGTACAATGTGTCTCTTCAACACTGTCACATTTTATATCCAAATTCAAAGTTTTTATTTGGATTTGTGGGATTAAAAAAAACAACATGTCACATATTTCATTTCACCCCCGAATTGGATGCAAATAGATAAAACCTAGTGCAACAAATGGTTGTGATTGATTTCCTATCTGTGTTTATCCAGCAGTGAACTCCTCAGAGGTTTGTAAAGTTTGTACAGTAAGGTTTGTAACAGTAGATGATAAACCTTTTTTTCCCCCAAGTGATAGTGTTATTGATATTACACTATCACAACTACAGAACAACAAAATTAACTCTCTGCATTTAACCCATCCTCTTGGGGAATAGTGGGCTGCCATTGTGCGGCGCCCAGGGAGCAGTGTGTGGTTAAGGGTCTTCCTCAGGGACCCAGAGTGTCAGTCTGTGGAAGTGGGGCTCGAACTTAGAACCTCTGGATTCCAAGCGCAATGCCCTATTCACTAGGCCACCACTCCCCAATAATTTAACTTTATTGATCTCACATTGGATAAATTTACCTTTGCATTTAAACCATCGCTTTGAGGAGCAGTGGGCTGCCATTGTGCGGCGCCCGGGGAGCAGCGTGGGGTTAAGCCAGACTGCAGGCTGTGTGGATCGAACCGGGGACTTGCAGCTCTCTCAGAGCACAAGCACACTGCTCTACCCACTAGGCTAACACTTCCACTGAAGGCAAACTTCCACAGCAGACAGGTCAGGGAGGAAGATGGGGAGGTTTGGAGCAAGGAAAAAAACATCCTCACAACGACTAAATCAGAAAAGCAACCGACAGGCCCGTGGAGGAGCTGCAGAGCTCAGGTGGAGGAATGCAATGACAGAAATCTGCTGATATGAAAGAGTGGGAAGAAGGAAGCCCCGGAGATCCTTTAAGTCATGTTAAGACATACCATGAAAAAACTACAGGTGTATGTAATGCTCTATAGTCTAGAAAGCATTGACTTAAGGGGACTGAATTTAAAATAACTGTAATTATACTAGGGCTGCAACAACGAATCGATAAAATCGATAAAAATCGACTTTTAAAAGCGTTGGCAACGAATTTCATCATCAATTAGTTGTGTCGCACAATTAATGCGTCATCCGCCGCCGCCGTCATCACTGCCACTTGACTGAAACCAGCGCTGCAGGTGCAGTGTTGCCAACTCAGCGACTTTGTCGCTATATTTAGCGACTTTTCAGACCCCTCCAGCGACTATTTTTTTTAAAAAGCGACTAGCGACAAATCTGGCGACTTTTTACGGAGTCACTGCCGGCTTTTGGAGACTCTTACGTGAAAGCATGTATCGTTCCTAATCTTGTCCTCCAGCGGCAGCTGCTGCCGTGAGGCGCCTCCCCCATCCCAACCCTGTTCTCCCGCAGGAGTCCCTCTCAGCGCTGCTGTCAGAGCCGCAGGATGTTTACCCTCAGCGTCCAGACTGCAAATGAAGCAAGCATGCGCTGGGATTGATGGCGCAAATTGATCACAATAATTAAAATAGCCTTTATAAATAAATGAACTTGCAAATTATGAGGGCAAGGCTTTTAAAGTTTAAATCTTCTGGCAAAGATAAAGTAAAGAAGATCCTGCAATTTATGGAAGTAAAGCATAAAATCCAGCAAGATCAGTAATATGTCAATTAATTATCTGCCACATTCCCATGTAAATATCTGTCTTTGGAGGATGTGTTTTTTAGCACCCCTAGTTCTCATTTTTATTTTAAATACAATTTATAATTTGAATCACAGGGCTATTTTTATCTCTATGTTTCAGTATTTTCTCAAGTAGCAACTTTAACTGCTATACTTTCCTGTCTTAAAAGGCAGAGCTCTTCTAGTCTAAAAAAAACTAATTTGTTGAAATGGGGGGGGGACCTATTGTTTGAACCCCTTAGGGGCTTTTAAAAACAAAAATGTCTTTTTTTGCGCTTTATGAAACAAAGTAGCCTATATTTTGTGGATGTACAGCTACATTTCTCATGTACGTTTGCGTAGTTTTAACACTAACATTTATTTTTCATATTGCACCAGTACAGTTAATGAGCAACCTGTACTTGTGTGCTTGTTGGTTCTGTCTAAAATGTTTATTTTGGAATAAAGAGGTTAATATAAAAAATATTTTTTGTCCGATTCATCGATTAATCGAAAAAATAATCGTCCGATTCATTGATTTTAAAAATAATCGTTAGTTGCAGCCCTAAATTATACTATTGATCAAACACATCAAATCCAACATTTTCTCACTCCCAACTCGCCACACATTGAGGCTTGGTCAATAGTGGGGTACCCCTCACGTCAGTATTTGACATGCAGGGTAAATTACAGGTTGCGGAGAGTGTGTCACCTGACCCGCAACAATAAAATACATAGAAGTTTAGCCTATAAAGTTACTTTGGTAGTTTTAGAAGTATACGGTAACTTCTATACTGTTTCTTTAGGTTTAGGGGTAAGGGATGGATTAGTGGTGTGTTTTTTACTTCACAACTCATGGAAACATTTATGGAAGTTCCTGCTACAGCCTGTTATGAACTCCGTCACTTCAGATACTGACTTGACCAAAATGTGACGAGTTGGGAGTAAGAATGAGCTGTCAAATCTCAATGAAATACGTTGAAGTTATGGATAAAATGTGACTTCATGTGTAAAAGTTAAGCAGTAGGAACATTTGTACCAGACTTTTTATGATTAATCACCAATGAAGAGAAGTGTTGCAATGTTTGACTCACTCTTTATATCTTTTATCTTTCTTCCAGGGCTCAGAGGAGAACAGGGTATGTGTCACACTTAGCGACCAACAGATGAAAGAACTTATTACACTTTGATCTGTAATTCTCACTAAGCTCCACTCCGTGTCTCTGCCTTGTCATCAGGTCTTCAAGGGTCTGATGCCCATGTGCCACGCCTTTCTTTCTCCGCTGCACTGACTCGTCATATGAGGAAAACAGGAACTATAGAGTTTAACCAAGTCTTTGTCAATGAAAATGATGCCTATGATCCGAAAACAGGTGTGTTTAATGCTTCAAGTTTGGTTCTTCAGTTATATTATATCTTGTCTTTTGTCAGACAGTTATGTTCAATAGTAAAAATAGGTATACGGAGGGCCAGAAATATATATAAATATATTATATATATATATATATAT
>NW_015151016.1:417415-420281 GCF_000732505.1 Cyprinodon variegatus | reverse complement strand
ATATATATATATATATATATATTTAGAAATGAAGAGAAAAATATTTAAATATATTCCTGCCAATATTCTTTTATGGTTTTGTTTTAGGTTGATAAAATTCCCCCTTATGATGAAGGAAACGCTAAATATTATCAAATAAAAACCTCAAGTTAAAAATTTTTGGCTTAGGTTTTTATACAGACATGGTCCTCTGTGTTGTTATTTAGTTCCACTCATGTTTGTTTTAAATAATGTAAGTAAAAGGTTTTGTTTTTTTAAAGCTGTTAATTTTACACCACATGAAAGAAGAAAAATAAATAATTTCTAAAGAAGTCTAAAAAAAATTTTTATCAAAAGTTGGGAGGACAAGTAGGATGTTTTCAGGAAAATGTCAGATGGGTCCAGAAGCCACCCTTTGCCTTATATCTTAGTTATTGAATTATAAAAATAATAATTAATAATAATAATTGAACTTTTCTTAAACTAATACTGGAGAAATGTATCTCTGCCTTTAATCTATCTCTTTTGGGAGCAGTGGGCTGCCAATGTGCGGGGCCCCGGGGAGCAGTGTGGGGTTAAGGCTGTTTTTCAGGGACCCAGAGTGGAGGCTGTGGGGATCAAACGGGGTTCTTGCAACCTTCTCAGAGCACAAGCGCACTGCTCTAATCAGTAGGCCAACCCTCCCCAACTAACGTCGACCCTACCTAAGAAATAATTAGACCTGTAGAGCTTTAGAAGTAGCTCAGTGTTCTTTCTGTTAATAGATTTACTCACCCATCACTCATCCATGTTTTCTTTATTGATGAAGAATAGCTCTCACTGTGGCTCACAAACCTAAAACCATAGAAAAGGATTTCTCACCCTTTCCAGGCTAATAATTGTCACTTTTAATAACTTAGTTTGCATGGACATGAGTAATTGTCATGAACGTCCGATCAGACTAACAAAAATGTCATACAAACATGCAACTCTAACTATTCAGATTGGATAAAAATAAACGTGTTTATATAATTTTATTTATATCATTATTTTTTAAACTCAAATTCTTTAATTTATAACTTGATTAATAAAAGCTAGTGTGTTATTGGGGGGGAGGTTATTGTTCTATAGTCGGTCAGGTTTAACTATTTCTAAACCAAACTCTATAGGGAAGTTTGTTTAATCATCTTAAGCATTTTATCGGGATAAAAAACAGAAATGTTTTAAGGGTCAAATACTTTTTACATCAATGTAAACTTCTGAAATAAAGACAAAACGCTCCTCTAATATGTAACATAAAAGCTTTACTAATCACTGTTCTGCTCTACAGGTATATTTACGGCCCCTCTGCGTGGCAAATACTTTTTCAGCGGCATCCTGACGGGTCATAAGAACATGAAGATTGAGGCGGTGCTTTCCAAGTCAAACGTCGGCGTTGCCCGAGTGGATTCAGCAGGATATCAGCCTGAAGGCCTGGAGAAGCCCATGGCAGAGGCCAAACAAATCCCCGGAGCTCTGGCTGTGTTCAACATCATCCTGCCTTTAGAGGCCGGGGACACCGTCTGCATTGACCTCGTCACCGGAAAGCTGGCCTACTCCTCTGAACCTTTAACCATCTTCAGCGGGATGCTGCTGTACTAGAACGGCTCTGACCGTAGGATTTCAGAGTTTATGTTGGACTCGACCACAGCGAGCCGTGGACAGAGTGTGAAACTGATACAAATGGACTGGATCCGTCCAGCAAAGAGGACAAAAATGTCTCACAGCTTTAAGGAAAAAAATGTTTTTATTTTCTGACTGACATGTATTTTCTTTTGCGGGGGGGAGGAAAAGCCACTGCTGGGTGATTCTATATCTCTGTGCCTTGCTATAAACTTTGATACCTTCTTGTTTGCAGCTGCACACACTCTTAACTTTCACTTGTGTTAGAGAAAGGACAAAAATGGAAAGATTAAAGTTGTGGGTCCTTTTTATTTATCTGCGCTGTCCACTCACGCCACAACAAGTCTTTTAGCTTTCATTACATTCTCTTCTATTTGTTTTATCATTTTCTTTACTCTGGTCATTTATTTTTTTGTTGCCCAGTTTCATTTTGACCACAAAGCAGTTCCCAGAAATGCAACACTGAGTGCCAATTGTCTTGGGGAAAAATGCAGGGGAAGGACAAAGTCCAAACCGCTATTCTTTAGGAGGAAATGCACAAATGAAGTCACTGACAGTTCATCAGAGAAACCACAGGATTTTATAAATCATGCAGCCACAAAACAATAAGACCATTTTTGGACTTTGGCTGCGCCCTGAAACACAGGGGAATTTGTCAGATGGAAGAGAGGGGATTTGTTTCCTCTTTGAGCCCTATAGGAGTCATCTTAAAGTTAGGAGTTCCAGTCAGAGGTTTACATAATCATCAGCATGAATGCAATGCTATCTAAATATTAGATTTTCAAAAAGAATTTGAAAAACAGACCTGAGATTCATTATAGATGTTGTCATACAGGCTTATATTTATGCATCAACCGGGAGTTATTATTGAAAAGTTTTTCCTTAGTGTGTTGCAGAGCGGCCATTAGCAGGCTAGATATTTGATCACAGCTCTGGTCTTAATTATTTTCTGGCACAGAACCAAACTTTTAGCACAGCTCCAGGAACTCTGCAGAATTCAGGATCAGGGGCCATTCCAGAGGACCGACCTGTGCAGCATGCTTAGGGCCTGCTTTTGCTGCAATGCTACTTTGTGTGAAAAACATAATGTAAAAATAAAAAAGGAGCATGGCCCATTCTTCAGACTCTACCTCAGACAAATGTCCATTTTCCAACAGAAAAAAAATATACATATAAACATACTGTATATATATATATATATATATATATATATATATATATATATATATATATATACACACACACA
>NW_015151016.1:391540-417013 GCF_000732505.1 Cyprinodon variegatus | reverse complement strand
ATACTGTATATATATATATATATATATATATATATATATATATATATATATATATATACACACA
The DNA here is from genome assembly GCF_000732505.1 of Cyprinodon variegatus. NCBI lineage: Eukaryota > Metazoa > Chordata > Actinopteri > Cyprinodontiformes > Cyprinodontidae > Cyprinodon > Cyprinodon variegatus. Next base: position 416,949 of record NW_015151016.1, on the reverse strand, counting down.
CACCAAACACACAAAAAAAAACCATCACGCTTCATCAAAGATAAAACAGGCTAGCATGGAGCTTCTGGAATGACCCTGACCTCAAGCTTTAGCAAGAAAATCTCTGGAATTCACTTAAAAGTTGAGTCAATGCCTGAAGACCAGCAGTGTATCAAGTTCATAGCTTTAAAAGCCAAATGTGTTGTGATTTCTCTACAACCTGCTAAGGGAGGGGATGAATAATTTTAGCTCCTTTGTGGAATTTTGACCCACGAGTTAATCTAGCAACATTCATAATAAATTAACTTCTTGGTAATAAACTCATTTTATAAATGTAATGTAAGGTACTTTAAGAAAAAAATCTAATGGCTTAAATGTCTCCAGAATGATGAGGCCGTCATGTTCCTGAGGAGAGGATGTAAACCAAACCAGTAACTATTAATTGATCAAGTTAAACTTATCTTGGTTTCTCTGGGAGAAAAGCCTTTTTTTTAATTACTTCTGCTGACCTTAATAAGATTTTTGTACATGATAATTATTCAGCTTTAAATGTAGATTAAAGCAACACTGTAACTTTTAGTCACTAGGGGCTCTAGATCTGCAACTTCTAGGTTTAGCGCCCCTGGCAGCACTGCACTCCGGCAGGTAGCAGACTGGAGCTGATTTATGGCCATAAACACTTTTTTTTTTTTTGTAAAAAATAAAATAAAACTTTAAGTGGAAAAAAAACATTTAACTGGAAAAAAGCTCCAATGTTCTTTTTTCGTTTCAGATTTTTTTTTTTGCTGCTTCAAAAGTTTAGTTGATGTACCACATTGCATTCAGAAATTATGGGAACTAAAAATGTCTATAAAACATCATCAATAATCTATTTTATAGGTTTGGTTTTGAAAAAACATTGAAAAATTGAACTACATGTATCCATCCTGTTTTGGTTAAAGTGTTTGCAAAAGAGAGCATCATTCATGACAATACAAGAGTTGCTTGGGTACCAATCTCCCATGTCAGGTTTTTATCCAATCAGAGCAGCAGTAAGAGCTGTGCCTTATCACATTCTTCGGTCGTTTCACAACCAGCAGAGTTGACCTTTAAAGTTCACTTTTTAAAAAATGCAACCGCTTTTGTCATTTACTTAATCATATTTAGTTAGTTTAAACATCTGTTTCATGTTAGCAGGGTAGGACAAAAAACAATTGTGTTAAAGTACCTAAATATGATTAAGCAAATGCCAAAAGCGGTTGCATTATTTTTTTCAGTGTTGTTGAATACAGCTCAGATTAAGCTAATACTTTCCAGAAGTTACACAATGTGGTGTTAAAAATAACTTTATTTTTTAGATTGAAAATGTGTTTTCTTTTACCCTCATAGTTTTACATTATTTCCATATTTTACAGATTTCTATCTAAAATATGTTTTTATAGTGTTTTTTTTCTCAGTCTTCTGTGTTTCAATCTCCGTCTAACTGATACTTCAAACGGCAGCATTGTCCTTATGTGAATATTTTGCTACAATTGTTAAAAAACAAACATTGAGATTTGTCTAATAAGCTACCGCCTCACATTGCCGGTTACTGTATATGTTTTCCCACGTGTGTTCCTTAAAATACAGATACCCAGTTTTACACAGCCAATGTCAGCAGTGTTTGCTCCTTTTTGTTAAATGAACCAATCTGTTCCACCTTTTACACAATGTTTAGCCTGCTTTGGACGTGTTTAATCTGGCACTCTATTGGTTCTTATAAATACACACAGCTGGGATGATTTTACTCTCTAACTCCTGCCTAAACACTTTTCCTTCTCTTTGTTTTGACCTTCATCAGCTACTTTTAGCTCAGAGGAGCCAGTGTTGAAAATATTTCTGTAAAACTGCTTACCAGTGACACCTGGTGGCTGGATTCAGCACTGCATCGGCTTCTATGCACCCTGTGACCAACTTTTAGGAATTAAGAATCCCCAGAAGGAAAGAGGATTGCTTCTGTCATTCTCCACACATGCATAAGTGATTAAGGAGAGCAACGCTTATCTTGATTAACATCTCTGTTTTCAGTAGCACTCCTCTGTCACTCACAATAACAAGGTCATCCTGTAAGTTGATCTGTATGCAGTGTCATTCAAGAGCAAACTGGTAATTCAACCTTGACCACTTAGGTACGTAAGAATGCATAACAAGATGGGAAATGGATATAGACTGTTTGTACAGTGGGATGATTTCACTGAACCCTACGACAATTAGCAATCTATCTGTGGGGCGGGAATTAAAGAAAAACAGTGCTCTTAAATACCAGTCATAATTAAATGAATATTTCAGAAAGGGAAATAAATAAACCCAAAGTCACTTAGAGTTCTTTTTTTTTTATTGGCACTGTAAGCAGATTTTTTGAATTGAGGCAAGGAGCTGCAGAGATAGAATAACATTAATCTCTACTGTTGATAAATCAGCACTGAAATGTAATTAAAGTAGTGGGCTTACGGCGATAGTTATGCTACCTATCAGGTTTTGAGGAGAAACATGAGGAACTACACTGCAAACTATTCGGTTCTTACCAAGATAAAAATAAGTTTATTTAGAAGTGATAGATAAGTTCTAATTTTAAGTGTTTAGCATGCTTATTTCCGTGTTTAAAAATCTTAAATCAAGAAATTGTGTCAAGAAAAATTATTTTTCTGCATGGACAGATGCTTTACTTAGTTTAAGTAGCTTTTCTTTGGATATATTAATTATTTCTATTTATAGACCCCCACCACCACCACCACCTTTCTTTTTTTAGTTGCAGTCTACATTGTCCTTTCACAGGAAAACGATAGCAGATTATCACACATTAGCAAATCGACTGGCATTTGGACTTATACTGTTTTACTCTACATCCCTGGGTCTGACCATATGTTTGGGAGGCCACTGACCGTTTGAAAGGTGAACGCTTGTAGTGTCTGACAGGTTTGCCATCAACATAGCCCTGTAATTAGCTCTATATAGTTCCAGTTTTCCAAAGAAAATGCTTCCCAAAACATGGCCCTTTGTTTCAGAGAAGTTGTTTTTTTTTTTTTTGAATAATTGGAAGTGTTTGCATTGAGTATTCACTGCAGAGCCTTTCGTTCCTTGTGTTTGTGTCCCCTACCTGGTCAAAAACTTTCAACAACTTTTCAACTTTTTTTATAGTCCTCTTTTAAACCGCCTTTCATCCCCCCATGCCACAGCTTGGAGTCCATCAGATTTTTATGATAAAAAACTTAAACCTGTTTCCCATTTCACAGTCATTTCCCCTCTTCTTCACCTATTTTCTCTACAGAGCAGGAATACAAGACTGAAGACTTTTATAATAAATACACATATTTAAAGTCTTTTATTTATTTTCTTTTATTTAAAGAAAAATGTGTTGTTATCAGATGAGATCAATGTTCAACATTCTGTCCATGAGTTCAGAAAGCAGTTTTTTTGGAAACTGACACCGGCTTTAAACAAACAATACACCACACTGACAGCTAAGCATAGCAGTGGCAGCATCATGCTTCGGAGCTGGTTTGGTTCTGCTGTAATTGGGGCAATAGCAGTGGTGGTTCTAGGTCAAAATTACTAGGAGGGCAAGATGGGCCAGTATTTTTTCATGTTGGCCCTAAACAAAAGCATAAACCAAAACAAAGAAAAAACAACAACCAAAAATACAAAACACACCCCCTTAGTTTTTTATCCTTATGAAAAGAACCTTTTTTACGAAATAAAAAAAGCAGTTTTTGAAAATTAGAGAGCAGACATTGCCTATTAAAGATGTATCATTCTGGTTTCCCCACACCTCAAAATACTGAGAGCTGCTATGAAATCAGAATCATCCAAGTGGGAACACTCTAATGCATCAACTTAAATTAATGTTCCAGTTTGTTATTTGTTGATTTTGATGGCTATACGTCACATCTGGGGGAAAAAAAAAAAAATAAATAAATAAATTGTTTTATTTTCTCTTAAAATCCTTTAAACATACAAACGTGTCAAAGGCAGAGTGGAACAGTGCAGGCACATAAAGTAGATTTATTTCATGTATTATTTTTCAGAACAGAACAGCAATATTGAATTCAATATAGTCATGTGACCGAGATTCCCCGCTGCTCGGAATTTCAGACCGATGTCGCGCGCGGGATTTATGGGTTGGGACGTTGCTATGGAGACCACTGTGTTTTGCTTCTTCTCACAGCGCAACTTCTCCCCACTCACAGCGAGTGGGAGATCGTGCTTGAACTTTGGATAGAAACGTCTGTGAGGGAAACTGGGATCAGAACTGGGATCTAGTGCGGCTGGTTCATCAGCCTGAGCTGTAATGGCTGGAATGACTGGTTTACCCTGCAGGCAGGTGGGTCACTGCTCCAGGTCTTAGTTAGTATTTATGATGTGGTAAAGTGTAAAAAAACAAACAATCTCTATGTCTCTTTGACTGTCTGTTAATTTCATTCTTTTCTTTCTTTTTTTTTTTTTCTTTTAACAAACTTCGACAGAGAAACAAATATAGAAATAGTAGTTGGGGACACAAATCGTTTTTTTTTTGTATTTGTGTTTTTTGTTTCAAAGTTTGAAGACGTTTCGCTTCCCATCCAGGAAGCTTTTTCAATTCAAAATTTAGAATTTGAATTTCATTGATTTTAAATTGAAAAAGCTTCCTTTTTTTTTTTTTTTTTTTTTTTACTTTTTTGGAATGATTCTGACCTGAATGACTGATAATCTTAATCAGCATTTGTTTATGTGTTTTAATTTTTAGTGACTGAGTATGGACAATAGCACTAATTAAAACAGACATGCACACATCTCCACCTACAGTGATTTAGAGGTATAACTTGGAATAAATAACCTCAAATTTTAAATAATTAATATTCACACATTAGTTACCAGTTAACTCAGCAGTCTTCTTCCTGAACATGAAGCTCAGACTTGATTAGGGATGAAGCTTTTACCTGCAGAGAACCCCTGCATGCACAGAAGAACATCTGAACTCTGTGCAGAAAGACACCAGACTGGCATTTAAAGCCACATTCTAGTAGCGCAGCAGCAGCAGTGCTAACAATAGCTGCCCAGCAACACATTGACAGTATTGGTTGCCCAGAGTGTTTGGTTTGTTTAAACGGCACCGATTTACAGTGTCATTACAAGGCACTGTGCAGAACAAACATTCAGTTGTTCGATGGGACCACATACAGATGCAAAAACATTAATAACTTTACAATTTGATTATGATATAAAGGATTTATATTTCTATCCTTAGGGGGGAGAATTTATTAATAGAGATCAAGCAGTAAGTAAAACAATATAAAGGTTAGAACACACTTTTATTTTTAATTGAGGTCTGGATGCAGTGTCCATTTAGGAATTACACAGAAATAACTATATTGAATAATTTAGTTCATTGGACTTTGTTAAGCCTTAAAAGGTAAACTATTCATGTTATTACTTGAGCTATTTCTTACTTTAATGAATTATTGGTTGTATTTTTCTCCTGTTCTTCTTATTAGTTGCGGAATAATCTTCAGACTAAAGTAAAACCCGGTGCTTTGTTCTTTCATGGAAAATCAGATGTCAAACATTTAAAGCTTTTAATCAAAGAGTTCAACAGCCTTCCTTTAGCTGAGCTGTCTATTTCTGTTTCAGGTGGACCCTGATTTGGATGCAACAAGAAACTTTTAGCTTGTATCTTCTAACTAATAAGAACTTAGTATAACAATTAGTATAACAAATTAAAGTTATTCTTATGTTATAATTTGGAAGTCAGGAATTCTTTCCCAGTCCTAACATCAAAATCCAATATGTCTGCTTACTGTATAGCAGGATGTCTCACAATTTATATAATCAAAGCTATAGTGGAGGATGTTCCTTTTCCGGATGGATATTCAAAATAAATGGCCCTCCTAAATGTCAATCTTCCTGGTGATATGTTTATGTAAGGCCGTCCTACGCGTTTGTCCATATTTTTAACGGTGGTGAGTCTGACATGGTGGAAAAATAGCAAATCTTCTTTTTTAAAGTAAGCTTGTATGAGCGATGAGAACAGCAACTTTTAAATGGAGTGTGCACAAGGAGAAATCAGCTTGTGCACGCTCTTGCACACGTTTAGTAGGCGTTGTCTCTCATGAACAGGGACAGGGTTGCGCATGTGCATTTTTTTTTTTAAAGCGGAGAGTTCGGTTCTTTTAAAAAATTTGCAAATCCTCCATTATACCATTAAGTTTTGTTCGGCTAACAATTATTTTTCTGCAGATCTTATTGACATTCTATATAATTTTAAGATCTAAAAACAGCTTCTTGGGCCTCTGAAAAACAGTTTAAAAGGCATTATTATATAACAGAATGGTACATTTTTTGTTAGCACAACATTTTACAATTTAATTGATATTTTAACATCTTTCTATTTTTGTGGTAAAAAGAGTTAAAAATCTTCCTGTCTTGTGTTTTTTTTAATGAATGATCAAACCTGTCACATGTATGTCTTATTTCTGTTTAAATTAGGGATGCATATCAGCATTAATACCAGTATTGGTTGGATGATGTAAAATGGGCTGATATTAAGAACAGATGTTTATTTTGATGTTTTTGATTGTGTTTTTATGTTAAGCAGAGAAACAATGTCAGCCCTGTTGTATCGAAATATGTATGATAAATAATATCAGTGAAATTGTCCATAACAGCATTATTAACACTGGATATCGATATTGGCCCAAATCAGTGCATTTCTGTTTAAAATCGATTCAAGAGAAAAATGTCAATAACAGTGTTCAATTTAATTCAGTTTATTTCTATAGCGCCAATTCACAACACGTCATCTCAAAGCACTTTACAGTTCACCAGATTATTCAGTCAAATTCATTCAAAGTTTTCTATCTAAGGAAAAACCAGCTGATTTTATCGACTCATTGACTCGACAGCAATCCCTCACACTAAGCATGCTTGTAGTGACAGTGGAGAGGAACAACTTCCTTTTAACAGGAAAAAACCTCCAGCAGAACCAGGCTCAGTGTGAGCGACCATCTGCTGAGGCCGACTGGGGTTCAAGGAGACAGAGGCAGACATACAAAAGGCAGCCCTGTCCAGGACATATACAGCCAGGCAGACGAGCTCCGAGCCAGCTTCCATGTCAGAGGATGAAGAGAGCACATCCAGCCAGTCACAGACAGAGAAACAGGACTACACTGGAAAAACAGGCAGATCTCCAACATCTATAAACAAAGGTGTTGATGGCAGCAGCCATCGACTCCAAAACTCCAAGAAAGCTGCACGAGCAAGACTTCAAAATTTGTTCATGTTGAAGTTAGAAGGGTTTTTTTCCCATTGAAATGTATGTTTTTGTTTAAGCTCAGGTTTTATCAATCTGTTGCAGTTCTCTCATGAAGTTAAATATTTTCCTTTTTCCATCAGGTCCTCAGGAACCCCAGAAGGAACTTTGCTTTGGCAAAGAGCCGTCTAGAGGTCCTTCAGATCTACCGCCTGCTGCAGTGGATTCACAAAGGAGACAAGGCACAGATCAAGAAGCTGCTGAAGCGCGGGGTGAAAAATCTCATCAACCTCACAGAACCACGGGAAGGCTTGGGGGCGCTTCATCTGGCAGTTATAAAGAAAAATGATGGTGATGGACTCTTCCTCTTGCTCTGCCTGATAGTAAACGAGTCTTTTTAAGCAAACAAGTACTCAGAATGCTTCCTATGGCAAAGCAGCATGTGATGCTTTAGTCAAATCACAGCAGCAGCCATCCAAAAGCAATCACTTCTGTTGATATATAACTGGAAAGCTGTATTTATAATATGAAGGTCCTTTGATTCAGCATGTAGAAACTCGGGAACTGTACTCTTAGTAATTTGTTTGTGTAGCAGTTAAAGGGAATAAGCAGGACGAGAATGTTAGCTCTCAGACAAATAGAAAATGGCAGCAGAAAAGGAAAATGATGGATTTTTTTGGACGTCCCAATCATGAGTGTTTGCAACCCGAGTTTCTATTTCATACAATCCCACAGACATAGCCTCAGATCAGATTCACATGGATGTGAGTGTTTCTGTGCTCTCTCTCCTTACAGACCTTGTTGATTACCTCCTCTCCTTTGGAGCACACCCTGACGTCCAAGACATGTGGGGCCGCACACCTATCATGTTAGCTGCTGAGCTGGGGGAAGATGAGATTTTATCGCTGCTGCTCCAGAGTCAACCAGACATGAAGCTTGTGGACAAAGAAGGCAAAGGTGTGCAGATCAGGAACATAAATAGCAGGTTGTAGAACAGTAAAATAGGCCCTTTAAGGTGTTCAAGGTAATCCACTCAGCGTTGGCATGACAGCCATATTGGTTTTGGACATTAAAATATCTGTTTAACAAAAGCTGGGGGCAGAGGTTTGAAGTTTATGCAGAATTGCACACTTTTCCATCAAAAAAGTTGATGCTAGCAAGCTACAATGGCGTTTCTTCAAAACATACAGGCTCAAACGAGACAGTGGACAGACTACCGTACGTGTTTATAGAGTATGTTCTGGAAACGCAGGGATCTGATTTATAAACACAGACTAGTTTTAAGTGAACACAAAGCAAAAGTTACCACCCAAACCAGATCGCACCTTCACGAAATTAAGTAATGTCATCTGGATTTAACCATTTTAGTTGGTATTTTCCCGAAAGGAGATATATGTTTCTGTATACCGGAGACACTCTGTATTTATTTGATTATTGTTGAGTGAATTGTTTTACTAAAATTATTTGATATCCTGGTGAAGATTCTCAGTCATCCAGGTCATAGTAATTTTAAAAAAGTAAAAAGAAAAAAAAAACTATCCACTGGACTTGGTTTCCAAGTTTGAAGACGTTTCTCTTCCCATCCAGGAAGCTTTTTAAATTCAAAATGTCAGAAATAGCATTGAATTCCAAGCTTTATAGAGTAGCCCAAACAAAGCCTTGTTTTGGCTTAGAAAACATGCAAATTGAACCAGTAGATCAGGTCTGCCCCTTAGAAGTGGGGAGTCGTTAAGGTCTTTTGTTAGCCTGCAATACTCGATACTGGTATAGGCCTTTGAAAGGGGGGTCATTAGGGGCATTGTTGGCCTGGCTGACCAGGTGAGATGTTTTGGTCCCATGCATGGTAATGGGGGTTGAGATGATGGCGGGAAGGAATCACCTCTTTCTCTGCCTTGTAGGTTTTTGAGAGCTGTTTAACCTTAAACCTTAATTCTGACATTTTGAATTGGAAAAAGCTTCATGGATGGGAAGCGAAATGTCCTCAAACTTGGAAAACACAGTCCAGTGGATTTTTTTTTAAATTAATTGATATTTCAATAACATCTCATTTGGTCGTCATGAATGCGTATAAATATAAAAATTCAGAACCTATGCTTCTTTGTGGGTCAAAGAAAGTCAATAATAAATCCATATTTATACAGCCAAATTTGGTGTGTTATCTCCAGAACGGGGCTGTATCTGGATCTATATGATGATTCACCTTAAATGATTTTAAACTCTACCTGTGTTTCGTTTTCCATCTTGGATTAGGTCAGTTTGAAGGACCTGCATTGGCTTACGTCTCATGAAAATGCATGTTCCTTCTGTTTATATATTTATGAGCAAGAAATATCCCCAAAGATAACAGATAGTCTAAGTTGTTCTCGCTTAAGACCACATCAAAGTGAAAAATAAGGTAGCTCAATTCATTCTTGATTTTTATATTTACACGTTGAATACATTGTGCTCTGGTCTGTTATATAGCATGTCTGTATGGGTTCATCTGTGTCCGGCTGTGTACGTAATTACAGATCAAGCCCTCATGGTGATCCTCTCATGTGAGACGGGCTCAGTAACCTGATGATGTTGCTCTCTCTCCAGAGGCATGTTCAGCTCAGTCAAACCATTCGCATCCAAACCCTGTCTGCAAGGGTTTCATTATTCACACATTTCTGATTAATACATATAATTTAATAATGATTAGTGCTTTTTTACTGTAGTAGCTGAAAAAAAAGGCAAAATTTAAGAAACTGAGAATCACCCAGCCTCCACGTTACATACAGTTTGCAGGCAAGCAGGATCCAAACAGTCAGAATTTGATTGAAGTAATCAAACAAAATGTTGTTTGTTTGCAAATGTTGATTTGTGCATCCAAAATAGAAATCAACCAAACCAAACAAAATCCCAAACCACAAACGGGCCTGCTTTCTGAGAGGCAGCTAAAATGCTTCAGATGGGAATGCTGGGACAGCTGTTTCAGCTTTTGGTGTTACGCCCCTCCCAAAATACAGGGAGGAAAAGTTATAATAAAGTTCTAACCATACACTCTGATATTTAAAAGGTTTGTGTGCATTACAATGCAGAAGCATGTGAAAAAAAACATAAGCAACTGTACATCCAGCTGGTGTTTAAATATAAGGCCTTATAGGCCAACCCATGTACTCTGCCTTAAAAACCCATTATGTGACAGACAGGAAATAAATAGTGCATAGTTATGCAGTGAAAGTAAAATGTATCCAAGTTGTTCTACAATTGAAGGAACATAATTGGTGTTTACAGTTACAATCTAGAAAATAGTTAACCAGGAACCTGATTAGTAAGGCATTGTACCGGGTATTCTGCACATTTTGTATATACAATGCTTGCAGTGGGTAAAATTATCTTACTATACAGTCCAGTTAAATAAACGAGGTTGATGGATTTCTCTGACGGCACTCTATTTCTTTGCAAAGAAAGAGAACAAGATGGCATGATGTCCAGCCCTGCTCTGTCTAGACAAAGTTTGTCTCACTAACTTAAACCCTGCAGAAAGGCTGTGAAGGTCTCCACATACAGTGTAAAAGCAATTACAGTAAAATGGTAGGAATAAGAACCCTGAGAGACATTCTAGCTTGTTATGAAATCGATTATTTTCAATGCCAAACACTCCCTGATAGGATAAACAGCCCCTCTCTAGACACCTTTTAGTCTTGCAGCTCTGAGGCTTGAAGGAATGAAACTCAGAACTCATAAATAAATATATGAAAAAAGGGAATTAATAGGAGATCGATCTTTTCCACCACATACTATAAAAATTTTTTTTTTTTAAATGTAGCTCTAGTTTTTAAGAGCTTTAAGTGGTTGGTAGACTAGAAAAACATTAAACAAATTCAGCCAATTTACCAATACACAGCAGAAACAAGGGAGAATCCCAAAACACAAAACCTTAAATAAGGTTAACGCCCTTTACTCCAATATTACATTCACTTTTGCAATAGTCCAAGTTTTAACTAAGCTTTTGCCTTTTTTTTATTTTTGTCTCTCATTTGTGATTCAGGTGTGCTGTTCTACTGTAACTACCCTACTAACTGCCACGCCCGCTGCCTAAAATTGGCCCTGAAGAACCACGCCGATCCTAACAATGTCTCTGCCAAAGGCCTTCATGTTCTTAAAATGATGTGTGAAAAAGCTGACGAGCGTACCCCCTTGTGTCTCATCCTGCTAGATGCTGGGGCAAACCCCGATGCAGCAGATGAGGTACAAAGAAAAACATTTTTGACTGTAAGTTAGGAAGAAAAAGCTAAGGATGACAGAGTGTGTGTGATTTCTTCTCCACAGGGAACTGGTATGACGGCGCTGATGGAGGCAGCCAGGGTGGGGTCCTTGCAAGTTGTACGAGAGATTCTCAGGAGGGGTGGCAACCCCAATGCTCTCGATAGAAGACGCAACAACGCAGTACATTATGCTGCCAAGAGTGGATGTTTTGAGGTGTGGTAGCCACAAAAATGACCATGTTATAAAGGAACTGTTTAAAACCGAGGTCTTCAACAGGGGGTCCGCGACCCCTAGGGGGTCCATGGAGGTACTGCATGGGGGTTGCAAAAGTTTTGGTTGATTAGACTTTTTTTGATATTCCCCCCTGCAAGTTTTTCCACTACTTGAAATGTGTTTAAATCCACATTATCATGAATTCAACACGCTGTAGTAAACAGATAAATGGAGGCAGAAGATGTCTTTAGTCATCACAGTATCCACAGCTTGTAGCATAACCTTTGGTGGCAATGAAAAAGGTCAAATGTTTCTCGTTGTTTTGGGACTGTTGCTGGGCAACACAGACTTTTAACACCTTCCACAAACTTTCTATAGGATTGTTGTCTGGAGACTGGCTAGGCTGCTCCAGGACCTTGAAATGCTTTTAACTGAGCCTCTCTTTCATTGCCTGACCGCTGTGTTTGGGATCCTTGTCCTGCTGGTCGACCCAGCCAGGTTCCATCTTCAATGCTCTCACTGATGAAGGAGGTCTGGGCTTAAAATGTCACCATACATGGCTCTGTTTGTTCTTCACTTAACACGGATCAGTCCACTTTGCAGAAAAAAGCCCCAAAGCATGATGCTTCCACCTCCATGCTTCATAGTAGTTATAATGAAGCTCAGTGTTCTTCTTTCTCCAAAGGTGACAAGTAATATAGTTCTATCTTTATCCCATCTGACCGCGTAATGCTCTCCCAGTTCTCTTCTGGATCACCCATCTGGTCTCTTGGTGAACTTCAGGCGGGCCTGAACCAGTACTGGTCAAGCAGGGAGACACCTGGCTCTGCAGGACTACAGTCCTCGGGTCGTAGGGTGTTACTGATGGTAGCCTTTGTTCCTTTGGTTCCTGCTCTCTGCAGCTTCATCAGGATCATTTTGACCTCACAGGAGATCTTCCATGTGGTCCCAGATGGAGGGAGATTATCAGTAGTCTTATTTTCCATTTTCTTGCACCGTTGATTTCTTCACACCAGCCTGTTTCCTATTGTAGACCCTCTCCCCAGCCTAATGCAGGTCTATGTTTTTCTCCCTGGTGTCCTTCTTTGGTCTTTGCGATGGCTGAGTTTAGGGTCTGACTGTTGAGGCTGTGGACAGGTTTCTGTTATACAGCTAATGAGTTCAAACAGGTGCCATTAATACAGGTAATGAGTGGAAGAGAGGAGCTTCTTAAAGAAGAAGTTCTGTTCTGTGAGGAACAGACACTCCAAATAGTTTGTTATTGACTAGATACTTAGTTTTCTCCATAATTTTCAAATAGATTCTTTAAAAATCCTACGATGTGATTTCCTGAGTTTATTTTTCTGGATTTTTTTTTCTCTCGCAGTTAAAGTGAACCAATAATAAAAATAATATATCTCTATCAGCTTTTAGGTATCAATGCTTAAACAGTTAGTGGTTGACTAAATTGTTTTCCCACTATATATAGTGAAATCAGATGGTATCAGCTAATTAAGTAGACTTTTTACCAAATACCATGTCGCACCTACTTGAAGTAATTTATAGGTTAGCTACTGTTTACCTTTACTTGAGTATAAACACGTTAAGGTAGTGCTACACTCACTTCAATAAAATTTTGGGGTGCCCTACCTTTTTAACCCTTTTATTACTGCTTTAAATCGTGGAACAGTAACTCTTAGGTTTGCATTTGGACAAGTTATCCTGCAAAATGAGGTTTCAGTTGATAATGAGAACGATCAACTGTATTAATGCCAATAGTAATGTTCTGGGCATCTCTGTATAATTTAATAGTACTTTAGTAAAGCATGCTGAGCATTTTCAGATTTGGCAGTCAGTCATTTGTAACTGTAATGTCTTGTGTCCTTCAGGTCATCCCAGTGCTGTCAGCGTTTGGAGCAGATTTGAGTGTGATTAACATGGATCACTGTACGGCTTTACACTACGCTGCTGCCACAGGCAGCGCCAGCTCCTGCAAATTCCTAGCTCAGAGAGGTACTGTGTGGCATTGCAACCCCTCTTCAATTTCAATGCAATAAAATGAAGAATTTCTTCATCTTTGGAAGAAAAGTTAGGTTTCTTAACAAGCCCTCCAGCGCTTTAAGGATTTTGGTTACAAAATGAACAAATGACTCTTTTTGTATTGTTGGTATTGCAAGCTTATATCTCTGCTTTGATGCAGGGAAATCAAATCAAACAGGGGAATATGGAGCTGCAAGCGCAGCCTCAAATCAAATTAGGTAATACAACTGCTTCTTTTCATATTCATTGAAGTCTGCTGTGTGTTTAGGTTGTAACCCTAAAGTGAAGAACGAGGACGATTTGCTGCCGCATCAGATTGCCAAAGCCTCCGGTCACAAAGCAGCAGCCAAGGAGCTGCGGAAAGCAGAGAGGCAATATGGGAAGGGCAAGAAACCACATGGGAAGGGCAAGGAACAACATGGGAAGGGCAAGGAACAACATGGGAAGGGCAAGGAACAACAGGGGAAGGGCAAGGGAGCGGACAGTAGCACATTGATGTCAAGTCTGTGGGCCCTGACCCTGCATGATTGGTCAAATGAGTCTGAGGCGGAATTACAGGAAGCTTTTGGAGAACAGTTGGGCACAGTCGACGCAGAGACCTTCATGTCTGTGTTGGTAAAGCTAAATGCTCCGGTTGAACCAGACCAGCTCCAGATGATCATCTCGGCCCACAACAAAACAGGAGAGGGCAAAATCAATGTGAACGACTTTATCAAAGGCGTCAAATACATCAAGAAAGCTTTCCGGCTGTCTGCCTTCATGCCTAATAAGTTAAAGAGAGAAAAAGGAGTTAAGGGAGGTAAGAAGAAGACAAAGGGTGAGTTTGTTCCCCCCTTGCCTATTTGCACCCTCGTACCAGAGCTCCAGCCCAGGCGACCCGATGGAGGCCCTCCTCACTTCATGATTGAGAAGTACGCCAACATTTCAGATACCCTTCGCTTTGATGCTGACCACCCGCCGCTGCATCCCATAGTCAATGACTCATGGTGGTACATAACGAAGCAAAACAAGATTTACACCAACATCAACTACTGTGTGAGGAATTTAGATTTGGAGTCTCTGGACCTCGCCTTCAGTCAGGGCGTGCCTGTGGATACTCAGGATGAATTTTACAAGACCCCGCTGACGGAGGCCTGCTCCAGTGGTAACTATGAGGTGGCTCAGTACCTTCTGAGCAAGGGGTGAGTAACAGACCTCTCTTCTAGAGATTAGGCTTTGATAAAAGTTGAAGTGACTATTCATTTTTCCGTAATCTGCAAAAGAAAAAGTGATACAAAGGATTTTACATATCAAATATTTCAACATTTATCAAAAGGATGGACAATTAATTGTATTACCAATGCAACCACAATTCTCAAAAGATGCAGTTCCAACTCAAAGAAACACTTGTTACAATTGATAAAAGTAAGACATTAGCTTTCTGACTCTAACCCAAAAGTTGGTGGTCATACAATTAATGTGGTGGTTTGTCGCCACACAGCAGGAAATAGACAGTTGCAGCTAGACCAACGATCCCTGCATGAGAGCTGGAAGGAAGAGCTTTTCCAAGCAAGAGTAAAGTTCTGAAATAATGGACTGAACAAAAAAAGATTCAAGTGAATGAACCATAAAAACAACAACAACACTGAGTTTAGTTAAAAACTCTAAGGGAGCAAAAATCAGTTTCTATCAACTTGTTCTTTATACTTATTATAAATATGTCCTGTGAACTGTTAGATTGAAGAACAATCTCGTTGTGGCTAGAAAACACCATGGCTATTGATGCGATTATGATTAATGAGGTCTATTCAATATAACTGAATACTGGACTCCTTATAGAGCCAAAATGCTGGGACCTGCTGATGGCTTGATAGATGAAATATCAATGCTTCACCCAGATGGACTCCCAGTGTCCTGAGTAATAGATCTTGTCAAATGCAAATAGGGCTTTACACAATTATGATGAAAATGCGAGAAGCATCAATGCTCCCTGCAAGCAGATGAGCTCACTCCAAATGCATTGTGAGCATCAATAAGGTGTCCAGAGCCTCAACATGGATGCTTCTGCTCAGTTTTCAGTTATATGAAAACTGAACGGCTCTGTGTTTTATAACACAGAGCTTTTATAAGCTGAAAGATGTTTTATCCTATCTGACGAGCAGATTAGAATAATTTCTTATTAGTGATGAGGCCTAACTAACAGTAAGCTCCTATCTGACAGGGCCGATGTAAACTTGTGTGACCAGTTCCTTTGGACCCCCCTGCACCATGCGGCTCACGCGGGACATTTGGAAATTGTGGAGCTTTTGGTGAAGGCAGGGGCTGCAGTCAATGCAAATGCTCTCAGCGAGGGCACGCCACTCATGAGAGCCATTCAGAGCTCCCGTTTCGCATGTGTGGACTTTCTCATCAAGGCAGGGGCCAGAGTTGATGCAGAAAACAAGAAAGGTCAGAGTTCCTCCAAGCGACTTTTAGATGGAAAAAAAAGATACGTTTTTTTTAAACTTTCGACTGTTTCAATTATGTATTATTGGTGCAATACGTTGATAGATTGTATTTTACTGCATAATTCCTCTTTAATAGACAAAAGTAGGGTATATGACTAGAATAACAGATAAACCTAACCTTGACCTACAGTTTCTGACAAGCACAGGAAAAGCACTGCTCATGAAAATATAAATAATTATTCAACTCTTTATTTTCTCCCTTTCAGGACAAAACTGCCTTGAAATGGCCAAAAACTTTGGTGACCCACAGATAGTGCAGCTGATACAAGACAAGATGGACTCTCTCACAGCAGCTAAAAGCGCTAAAGCAAAGGCAGCCAAAGCTAAACAGGCTAAACAGAAGGTACACAAGTAGCTCCGTTCTTTAACAGAGCGCAACATAAAAAAAAACACATTAAAATCCTCTGCATGAAAGCTTTGTTTTTAATGATGCTTATTAATCATTTATGAAATGTTTCCTGACCGAAAGCCTTTGAAAGCCACGGAACTGAATAAGGATTTTTCTGTTCCTGCATGGAAGGATGCAGTGAATTCATTAAAGCTAAATTTCACCTACCGGTACTCTAACTGGAAGTCAAAACTTAAATATGTTATTTAATCAAATAACTTTCAAACTGTCCGATGTTGTTCTGTGAACAAACCAAAGTGGCTGTTTGTTAGACAAGCAAATTAAAGTGTGAATCGAGGTCAAATAATGGTCAAACAGATAACTGTGCACATAGATGGGATATGTTCAGAAAATTCCTTTTTCAAAATGTTTGAATTTATTAGCAAAAATGATTAGACTGGGTCAATCAGTTAAAACTGAACTCAAATAAACTAAGCTACCATGGACACAAAGAAAATCTGATGCAATGGTATCACAGTTTGGTATTGATTATTGTTCAAGAACCAAAGTTTATCTTGAAGAATTTGGACTGAGATCAAATGAGCTTTTAACTCATTCAGAGCAAATGTAGTTTTATAACCAATTCCCAATGCTAATTCTAAGAGCTAAATAAAACATTATTTGGTTAAATTACATTTTATGAAATGACTTTATGATGATAAATCAGAAATCAGTAACCTTTGGACCATTAGCCCTACATGTACATGTAAACGCTGTAAAACAAGTAGATATAAGAAATACAAAATAATACTAAAAAAGCAAAAACAAGGAAATGTTTTCTGTAGAGGTAAAGATCTGCAGAATATTAATAATGTTTTTAAATAAGCTTTTAGACCAATAAAATCTGCTCGGCCTGCTAATAAATTCATCTTCAGTTACAGCACATAAAAGTCACATTCATTGTGTTTATTGGTCAGGGAAGAATATCACTCATAATTAAAAAAAATAAATTTGTTAACAAAATTATTGGTAGTATAGTTTTTGCAACTTGAAACAACCTCTTTAAAGTTAATAGAACTAATAATTTCTTTTATTTTTATTTCTTCTCAACTCGTTTATCGTACTATCTAGGAGCTTCTGATTAGTAATCATTGCTTTTTGTTGCTCTGGGATATAAATGTTTTATCACCAAGTCTCCATAACAACCACTTTACATGCTGATTGTTTTTTTATGAGTTATATCAAGATCAGTCATATCTGATTGACTGCAAATGTAAAGATAGGGAGTTACACTCTAAGGCTGTCTAATGCTACGTTCAGACCGCAAGCAGCAGAGGCAGCAGAAGCAGTTAGTTTACAAGCAAAGTTAATGGTTGATGCGGATCTTGGCGCAGCAAAAGGTCCTGCAATGCGTCTAGAGCAGCAGGATCAGCGCCTCATCAGCTTCTGAGCATCTGACACGCTCGACATGCTTCAGAAGCAGCAGCTGCTGGAGTTGGAAAAAATTGACTTTAGCTGCTTGACGCGTCACATCAACCAATCAGAGAATCTGATCTGGGAGCTGCCAGGGAAACAGACACATCGCTGCTGATGCAGAGATCTATGATCACTGAGACAGCTTATTAACGCCTAAATTAACTTAAAATGTCAAAACCTGCAAGCAAAATATGTTTAATTTTATAGTTCTGCTGCTTGCAGTTTGGATTACGTACGTAAAAAACACTAACATCTACTTCCAGCAGCGGCGACCAGTAGTGGCAAACCGCTAAGAGGCGACCGGACCATAGGCGGCTGCTGAACGGGATTCCTAGTGACAGAGCACCGCTGGTGTACAGGGGTCTGAGCGGCTCCAACAGCGAAATATTTTATGAAGACAGGATTGTAATCTGGAAGTTTACAGTTGGACTTTCTCACTTAAAAACATATTAAAACTACTTTTTACCCACGGATCACAGCAAATATAGCTGCCATTGTCACAGGCAAAGAAATTATAGGAAAGCTCCTCCTAACGCCCATCAGACCCACTTTTCGACCCCAGCAAAGATGCTTCAGCCGCGCATCAGAACTAAACTTGTACTAGCATTAAAAATAAAGCAGCTCGAGTGTTTTTCCTGCTTCTGCTGCTTGCGCTGTGAAAGTAGCATAAGAGCTGTCTAAGACTGGAGGAGGACCTTCAGTGACTAACTTCCCAACAGAAGAGTCAAGTAAAAAAAAAAAATGAACTAGAGGAAATCTTGGAAAATATAGAAAGGAGGGGGATGTCCATCTGTTTTTCATTCATTTGTAAGTCTAGCTTACGGCTCTGAGCCAGTTACCTAGCAAAGCCTGTTCTGTGGTCTGCTTATCAACGCTTAAGATCACATAGAACCTTGTTTCTAAAAACATACAGCTGCTTATGTTTCTCCCTTTAAGGATTTCCAACAGTTTGGAGAAAAGTTTTGCTTTTATACACGCTCCTTAGAGTGGTTTCTGCTGGGTAGATGTTTGGATACATTTTTGGTTCTGTATATTAACTCTAAAGATACTCCTTCAGGGTTCTAACTAATACTGACACAGTGTGTTTCAAGAAATAATTTACAATAAAATAAATTGATTCATGGAAATGATTCGATATAAGTGGACAAATGAGGAGAAGCTGCTACATTTCAATGAATTTTACAGTTTTTAATTTTAGAATTGAACTCACATTAATTCTCTCCTTGTTGAGTTAAATGAATAGCTTCTGTTTGATGACTCTTGCTTACAGCCCATGTAATTCCCACATTCTTTTTCTTAGGACATTAGAATGCTGTTCTATATTAATAGTGATAGTAATGACCCCAGCTCCAGTTCTTTGATGTCCCCCCAGCTTTTGAATCTTCTTTTCTTCAAAATCATGCATCATTTGTTCACTTTTTTCTACTACACATTTTCCTTCCACTAAACTTTCCATTGATTTACATAAAGACAGATCATCTTTGAGCAGTTGGCTTTTTAGCAAAGACCGCCCACCTTGGTGGAGGGTGTCAGGGACTGTCATGGCTTCACTGCCTGTAGCTAAACTTTTACGTTTGAATCACTTTTTATTGATCTCAATTAATTTACCAATTTTTCTAGGAAACTGACAGTTTCATTTCATACTCACCAGAAATTGCAGAAATTAGCCTTTAAAATCTATTATGTGTACATTTTATTTACATGACACCCTTTTCAGACAGCAGTCATTAAATGCTTTATAGTAAGATCATTTACAAATAATTTACAATTAAGTTTTTCTTTTTTAATTAAATCGTAATAATAGATTCTAAATGTGAATATATTCCAATTAATTAAAGTGCAGATAGTTATAGCTCTAATCGCTCATGCAGTAAAAACTCCTCTGAATGTTAGAGCAGCAGGTATCAGTGCTTAACTGAACAGAGAGCAACTTTTACAGATGATTTACTTTGAAGCAGACCCAGGAACTCAGTGAAATCGATGCAAAGCACAGCCTGGTTGATATACTGCTGCAGATAATCAGCTGCACTGCAGCTCAGCAACGAGGAAGAGGAGTAGAGTCAGAACAGCTGCAGATTGAGGAAGATCAAGGCTCTTCGTCTTCAGGCAAGGACCGCTAAGGTTATTAGTTCTTCTGTATTGGTAATAGGAAAGGTGCTGAAAAGGACAATAAAAGACTGCACGAGTTCAGTTTATACTAATGTTAAAATACCGGGAATTTAGCTTTATTTTTAAAGGATTTGTACGAAGCTGGTGTTTGTCTGAAACCTGCTTTGGAAAACATTGAACTTTGCATCAGATTTTACATATATATATTTGTAAAGTATTTTTTACTTTTGGTTTTGACTTTTTTTTTTGTTATTTGGACCTTTAATGTTTTGATTCTGAAACTAATCAGGAAGTTTTTCAACCTTTTTTATGCCATCCAATGAGTTTTCTTGTTGTTTTAAATAGTAAACACAAATTTAACAGAATAACTTTTCTATTCTTTCCAGAGATTGTAGTAACTAATTAATTTACTTGAGAAACTTTTAGAACACAAAAAGAAAAAAAC
Source organism: Cyprinodon variegatus (assembly GCF_000732505.1). Classification (NCBI taxonomy): domain Eukaryota; kingdom Metazoa; phylum Chordata; class Actinopteri; order Cyprinodontiformes; family Cyprinodontidae; genus Cyprinodon; species Cyprinodon variegatus. The sequence continues at coordinate 396,418 of NW_015151016.1, read as the reverse complement.
TTTTAGGAAGAGTTTTGCAGCATTGTATTTTTTCTTGAGTGAAAATAAACTCAAATTCCTGGCTGCTCCATTAATTTTGAATACCTACACTTAATGAAAACCAGTTTGTTTTAAACATATGCAACACTGAGACACTTTTTTCCTTTTTGTACACAAGGCTTGTTGGATAAATATAATTTTCCATATGATAAGGCTTCCATGTCATTTGGAAGCAGAGTGATAATAAAGTAAACAGCATACTGTAATTTAACCTATTGTTACATACTATAACTATTGATTTATAAAGTTTTATAACTCAAACAAAAATAAATTAATTGTCATGATTATGGTTTGTAAGTAAATCCATTATTTGGTACTTGAGTAGCTTTTTTACAGAATACTTTTTAACTTTTACTTGAGTAATTTTTAATAAAGGTTACTTTTTACTTTTACTTGTTTTGAAATATGAGAAAGTAGTTCTCCTCTTACTTAAGTGCAATTTTGGCTACTCCAACCTCTTCTGTTTCTTTCTACGTCAGTAATAATAATCTGAACGTCATCTTTTACTAGATTAAACCCTGAGATTCTGTTCTTTACATCACTTTGTCTTGATCCATTTAGGTGGCTATTACAGAGGGGGGTGTGCAGAGTAAGACAACAAGCGGGACTCCAGGGAGGACCCCCACACAGATTCCCTCGCAGAACATCGTCCTCCATAACAGCATGATCACTGCAGGAAAAACAAACAGAGTGGATATCAGCTTTGTGCCAAAAACCGTAGGTTTGATTATGTTGATCTGCCAGCAGATCCAGTGAGTTATAAATACTAGATTTATTTTGATTATTTATACATAAGTCCTTTTTAAACCTGATGACTTTTTGTCTCAGGTCTGGGGTGAACCGCCCAACAGCAGCCAGCTGATGTCAAACATAGAGAGGCGAAAGGAGCGTCTAACCCTGGAGGTGGACTTTGATGACCTGCTGATTCCTGTTAGCCAGCGCTTCCAGACCAGGATCCTGGAGATAATCAAACCAAAGACCCAACAGGAGGAAAGCCAGAGACAGAGACAAGTGTCATAATAATGTTACTCATCTGATGTTGTCATCATTGTTGCTTACTTTAATCTACTTTTTTATCATACTTGACATATAAAAGGATATCCAACATTCTTCTATCCCCAGAGCTTTGGGATTTTATTAGCTTCTGAATGACAAAAAGCATTGAGATGATGGGAATGTGATTAATCTTTAGAATAAAAATGTCCTTTTAGTGTTCCTTATTTCCTTTTCGTCTTTCGTTTATAGCAGTCCCTTTCCAAAATACTTATACCCTTTCATTTTTATTTTTTTTAAACTTTTGTGTAGTTTTGTTATCATTATGAATTACTGAAAATGAAAGAGTCCATTTGCAAAAGTAAAAATAAATTCAGATTGAAAGGAATTAAGCTTCTGATTCCAGTTTAGAACCACTTTATACATTATTTATAGCTGCAGGTATATTTCCTAATGTGCACCTCTACAGACTCGGCCATATTGAGCGGTGAGCAACAGTAAAAACTTTGACCAGACCAATGCACTATGCACAGAGTGAACCTTCACCATGCTTAAGCCTTTTGCAGTGTTTTATGCAGGTTTCCTTCCATCATTACCCAGTATAATGAACCATTGATCAGCTCTTAGCATCCTCTCTTTACTTGCTGGAGATAAGCACCTCCACAGCATGATTCTACCACCACCATGTTAGACTGTAGAGATGGAGTGTTCAACAAACTGCAACACTTAGCATTAGGTTTTACTTTGCTCTCATTCCTTTAGAACACCTTCTTCCACATGATTTCTCTCAATAATGGTTGTCTTCTTGCCACTCCTTCGTAAAGGCCAGGCTCTTGTGTTTCTTAGTATTCACTTTGCTTTTCTCAGATACTCTCTATTGTTTTTTACATATAGTTATATCAGAGTTAGCGTGTTCATTCAGATTTGACCATATAAAAACATGTTTGTCCTCTTTAACCCTATTCCTCCAAGACAGAGAGATGACACTTCAGAGGTTCTTGTTAATGTAGCAGCACCAGTCCTGTGGTACGCTTTTCTCTTTGCAGCCCTATGTCTTGTCCAGTAGGTGGTAGTGTTAGACAACCCTAGGAGTATAAAGGTCTGGTTGTTTATTAGGCTGTTAGATTAAAAAAAAAGAAAGTACTTGGAGGGAGCTCTTTCTTCTAGCACAGAAAGAGATCAAAATGGCAGCCATGAGTTTTTGCTGCTCTCCCATGCATCGCTATGGTGACTACAGGGTACAAATCTTTTGCACAATCATTAAATTTACTTGGGAAAAAAATCAGAAAAGACTGCACCTTCACTCCTTTTGTTTAATATCCACCTCAGGTGCACGACTCATTCTCACTGTTTGCATTTTATTTCTTTTTGATGTGCATATAAGGAATAACCTCAGGAATGGAGGCCACTTTCTGTGATAAACAACACACAGAGGCACACTCATCATCATCAGCACCATCGCAAAATGAAATTAGTTTGCAGTGTCTCCAAGGTCCTTAGGGACACAGTTATATAATGAAAAAATACAGGCAGAGGAGGTGGAGGGAGACAGCTTTGAGGTTTGAAATTTATGCCGAGGATTTTATCAAATATACATAGAGTCATGAGGAGGCTGGGAATAGAGAGGGAGAGAGAAAGGACATATAAAGGCACACACATCTGTAAGGATATGCTGAAAGAGTACCAGAGATGGTGAAAAGGAAGTGCAAAACCAGTGTAAAAGCCCAGCAGGGCAATTCATGATGACAGCTGATGAGTGAGGAAGAGCATCCACAGTGGGGACTGGGAAGGCAAAGGGACATGAAAGGGAGGAGATGGAGGGAGAAGAAAACTGGAGAGAGAGAGAGAGAACAGCAGAGGGTGACTCAGACGATGGCAAGGGAGCACGATGGAGGAATGAGAGGGGGAAGAGCAGAGGAGTGGGCGGGAGGAGAAGATGAGGGCTTTTCTAGTACAATCAGTGGCCACACAGGTTAGAGGGAGTAAACAAGGCTGGCTGCTGACTCTGTGACGCAGTGGGTCTGCCAGGGCGTGGGCTCAGGCTTATATGGTCATGCAGTATGCCTATGTGCATGCCGTTTGGGTCTGTTGATACGCTTTCAGACTGCAAAGATTTATATGGGTCAGTTTGCACCAAAGAATTCATTACTGTCATTAGAAACAGTCCTGTTTATGTGTCACATCTTAAGATGTTTGTATATTAAATGTTCAGATTTATCAGGCTTAGGCTGGTGGAGCTATTTAGATTTATAAAAATGTGAATGGGTCTACTGGAGAGGAGGAATTTACTTTGACTTATGGAGAATATCTGGGGTAAATGTTCCTTGTTTAAAAGCTTTTCTTCACCCTCCTCTCTGCCTTCCCCCCTCCTCTCTGCTTAGCATCAGTCTGAGCTACAATCAATGTGGGCTGCAGCCAGCAGCACTGCAGTCTCCAAGCTATGGACCTGCACCGCTTACTCAGCAATACGAAGCCTTCGCCTCCCAAAACAGCCCCCCGAGATGCACACACACAAACTCACAATAAAAGGTTTTATTACTCCCCTTTACCTCACTGTATAGTGGGGTAATATTCCCTACTTACTGCCGTAACGTTGCTTACATAAAGCTCACATGAACAAAGTCGCAGATGTGCTCATGCATGCATGTGATCCAAAGAAAACATCCTGAAGCTAAAATGCATTGGCACACAAATTCTGCATGCTGCGTGTGCCGAACAGAGAAATGTCTTAAGATTCATAATACTAAACAAGTTACTATTTGTTTTTTTTATAGGCCAACATAAAGTGATGAATAAATATGAAGTGAAGGAAACATTTTTTTTTTCTTTTTGCAGATACAGATATAAACATGTTTGTATTCAGACCAGGTGGGGTATGCTTTGTGAAAACTAAACTGATTGTCTGACCAATTTGGAGAATTACTGTTTCATTTTGGTAGATATGGAGAGTGATAGGTTTGGCATTTTTCTGTGTAGAATAGGTCAAACTCAGCATCTTCCTGCAGTCCTCAGTCGGACTTATGTCTAGATTTTGACTGAGCTATTAAAAAGTATGATCATGCTTTGATCTAACCCACCGTACTGCCGCTCAATTCAATTTTGTGTTGTTTTTTTGCTGAAAAGTGAACCTTTGCTACAGTGTCAAGTATATTAAAGTCTCTAACAGGTTTCCTTCTAGGATCTTCCTGCATTTAGCTCCATCCATTGTTGCATCAGCTCTGAGCAGCTTGTCCTGCTGCAGAAAACATCCCTGCTGCAGTGGTAGTGTCTGACCCCACCACCCCACCCCCAAGATGATTTTGCATGTAGCCCGAAAAATGCTGGTTCCTCCCTAATCTGAGCAGAGCATCAAAGTCAAATTGTTGGAATAGACAGATTCTCCTATCTGAGCCATGGATGTCTGCAGCTCCTCCAAAGTCACCTTGGGCCTCTCTGCTTGTTCCCTGGTTAATCCTGATTTCCAGTCATATATGTGATATAATAGTAGATTTGCACAACTCAGATGAAATTAGAAACAGAGGAACTATGAAATGTTTTGTTTCATGGACCTTTAGAGGAAAATGAAAGAATCTTAATTTTTCTCCATGTACCAGTTATGACCTCTGCACACAGTTTGATCCATTGGATTTATGTGGAGGTGTCCTTATTAAGGTCAATACGGGTGATAACAAACACATGGTAGACCTGTTAGATTTTTATATTCAAAACCAGTTGAAGGCTATGTAATATTTTACATTACATAAATAAATAATAATTAGTTCTTAAGCTCCAGAAATCTAAACATTATTATCTGAATGTTCTGGTCTTTAAACAGGTTTTAAACAGGTTTTTAAAAATTTTTTCTTT
>NW_015151016.1:355123-390358 GCF_000732505.1 Cyprinodon variegatus | reverse complement strand
TTTTTTTTTTTTTTAGGAGTAGATTTACTGTAATGTGCTCCTTACTTTTACCTGACTATTATTCTTATCACTACTCCTACATGAATAAAATCTCTGACTACTCTGTCCTCTGTAAGCAATTTGAACTATTCCAAAATCAGGTCAAAATCAGGTAAATATACATTAAACAGTAGATATTAACAGTGGAAGTGTGTTACCCTGTTCTAACATACATACAGTTCTCATTGTAAGGATTGGTTTTCTGAGTTTTATGTTGAAAAGAAAATTGGTAAAAGTATTTCTTCTGCATGATGAATATGTTCTTTTATAATCACGTTTATTTCTATTTTTTATGCATCTGAGTCTTTAAAATGCCAGAACTTACACATAAAGTCTGTTTGCCAGCATCATTTATAAACATTAAATCTCATGTTATTATCAGTTACTCAGGACTCAAGTAGAATTTTTACAGAATAGTCATTTACTTTTACTTGAGTAAAATAATGTTATAGTAGTGCTACTCTTACTTGAGTACATTTTTTGGGTACTCTACCCACCTCTGCATCTACACCTCTGCAATGCACTTTTCCCCCTCTTTTTTATCTCATGTACAGCCCTTTGAATTGTCATAATACTGGTGTGTAAAGTGTATATGAGATGTGATGTATAAAAAACTTGCCTTGCCCAATAAAGTACATCGTACACATGGTGTGGTAATGTGATAAAGTCCAGGTGTGTGAACACAAGATGCTTTAAAAGTACTGCAGATACTACAAAAAATATACAAGATCTGTTGTAAAAAAAAAAAAAAAAAGTATTTTTTTTACCTTAAGGTACAAAACTTATTATTTTGAAAAACTGTTTGAGAGCAAATCGCTGAGTTGAAAGAGAGAGAGAAAAAGATACTGTCTAGTTTTCTTCTTAATGAATAAAATGACGTACTATTAATATAGACTGAACTCAACAGAAATGCTTCATGATTAGCTAAATACTTCAACACCTCTGTATTTACTGCTGTAAAGTTGCAAACAGCATTTGGGTTAAATTAACACATAACCAAATTGTAAAATGTAAAATCTAACAGAGGAGGGATTTATTCTACCTCAGAATCCCTCATCTGCAGTCCCTCTGCAGTCCCTCTGTCTCCATCCATGTCTCTATCAGAACTAACTGGGCTCCAACTGCTCAGCTTTTCTTCAGGCTCTTGATTTTCCCTGTTTTCTTGCAGCTGTTACATTAAACTTTCATTAATATGTATAACAGTAACTATCTGGATTGGAGAAACTAAAAGTAAAAAGTCCTTAAAAAACTTAATACATATACCAACTGAAGTACAGTAAGAATTAGTTACCTGACATCCCTGGTAAGTACTTTTAAAAGGCACTGTATAATAGCTATATCTTGACTTAAATCAAAATGTTTAATCGGTAGCTTATTTCTCAGTGTTTTCCTATAGATACCGAGTGTAAAACTGCAGAGAGCTGCTAACTGGAAACACAGTAGCATTGTGTGGTAAAGCTGTGCTAAGCAAAGACAATGGCAGCTTGTACAGATGCTGTTGTACCATGAATTATTGATGAAGCAGTCCAGGAGGAGGATATATGTGCAAGCATTTCTCCTCAGTTTGCCCACAATTCTTGTACAAATAGCAGGAATGTATGACATGTTTCATTTGTATTTTGGAGCAGTTCATCATTAATGAGAGCAGTTTGAGCAACGCAATAAACCTTCTTATCCTTCTGAGCCGTTGATTCCAATTTGCTGCAGGCCTGGAACCTTTAATATAAAGATATTGATTTGTTTTTCATACTGAGACCGATAATGCTGCGTGGTAAACAGGGCCTTGGCTCACGTTGGCAGCCTGGGATAGAAACTATAAACAGATATGAGGACCATCTCACTGGATGGATTACAGCTGCAGCATCCTTCTGAGTTCCTCTGCCCTGCATACAATGTGAATTTTGTTTTAGATATTAAAGATAACTGAAAACAGCTAAACTCTGTGTTAAAATCTGAAAAACACAAAGAAGGAAAAGACAATTAGAAGTGTTTGGCGCTCAGAACAGCGCATAAATTGCTATGATATGCATAAACAGTAAAGGAGCAAATAATAGCGATGTTTCCTCCCCAGGCCTGAAACTGGTGGTGGAGTGGAGAGGATAAAGTTGGTCAGTCCATGACTGATGGCTGGAGAGACGGTCTGCTTGAACTGTATTAAGAAATCCAGTGGGTTGTGTCAGTTGATACTAGTGCATCACTCTGGGACCTGGAAGATGTGAATCCAGTTTGGATTACACAGGTAGAGCAAACCTGTCCATGATGAGCAAGCATGAGCGACAGTGGAGAGGAAAAACTCCCCTTTGGCAAGAAACCTCTGGCAGAACCAGGCTCAACATGACGGTCGTCTGCCGGACTGGTTGAGATGAGACAGGGAACGCAGTAAGAGTCCAGGAGGAATGACACTCTGATGAAGCTTTAGCTATGATGGTGGAGAAGTGCATGGAGGTGGGTTGAAACGAGGTCATCTGAATAGAAGTCCGACATAGCGCGACTGCTGCCTGCACTCTAGGTGCCTTCTATGAGATTTGGATTGGAGTCCCTTTTTAAGATAAACTATGGATGCTGATTGGCTCCTACACATTTGCATGCCACCCTTGACACCTTCAAATTCCTCTGGGTTTTTTTTACGGTTACTCTCAATAACTTTTGCATCCCTGTGGAGAGAATTATCAGTTAAGGGATATCTAGACTGGCTACATGGGGACTTTATTGGTTTTAGGAGGAGTTAATGTGCAACATGTTTTGTTGAATCAACTGGTTATGATGGGGTTTGAAGATGCCTTGATTGTTTCATTTAAACCCTCTCCACTCTGCTCCCAAAGAACTGCAGCAAACAACCATTAGCATCATGACGTTATTATCTTTGCCAAAAGGAATATCTACCAAACATTGATGTGTTTGTTTCTGTTTAGGCGCCAAAATATCAGTCCTAATTAAATTTTGTACTTTTTGGCTTAATCAAATACTCATTATTTTACTACTGGGTTTATCCATCAGTTCTTTGATATACCAAACTGAAATAGCTGGTGCAAACAGCCAAATATATGAGAATGAGAGTATTTAAGATGATTAGAGGTAACAAAACTTTTCATATCAATAGCACAACACAGCAGGAGTTTTGTTGTGTTTGCTTTAATTGGAAATGTTCGTCTCAAATGCTGTTTTTTTTTTCTTAAGAATATGGGTCAGCTGCACATCAGATGTCAAAGCTGCAATCCAGAGCTGCCTGGGATGTTTTCATTGCTGATTATAAGACATTAGCATTTTTCATCAAAATTAAACCCATGAGTACTAGTCATTCCACCAGCACTAGCTGGCTTTACTCCATACCACAATTTTTCACATTTTCAAATGACTCCATTACAGTTTTTTCAGTACCGGTACGACCAGAGATGAGCAGAGCTGAAAACATCCAGCGTCCGTAGAGTCAGGCCAGGAGGACTCAGGGGAAATGGGGCAAAGGTTAACAGTCTTGTCTTCAGAGAATGTGTCCTCTCTATTTAACTGTTTGGCATGAAGTTCCAAACTGGCCAACTTTTTCTTTTACAAACAGATTTATGAAACAGTTTTTTTCTATTTCTACAAACATATTTGATTACATCCTTAAGGGTTGCAAATGAACCATTTCTAATGAAAGTATATCCATTTTATCTGTCTGCACAATAATCTAACAGTTTTCAAAATTTGTATCACCACAACAATGGTTATTTTGAAAGCTCTGGGGAATTCATTCAACTCTAAAAGACTTAGTCGGTTCCACTGCTGAACATCATTACATTGAATATGATATCAAAAGATTTTTTGTTGGATATGTTTTCCATTTAGGAAACAAATAAAATGTATCTAGAAAAGACAACATGTTGACTTGACAAAGAAAAAGATTATAGAAAAGCTGAGGACTTTTCTATTTCTCCTTAAAGCTCTGCATATCCCCCTGATTGATTAGCTTTTCCCACTCCATGCTAAGGATGAATCATTCAGAGCTACAGTTTACTGTAGCTGGAGGGGCACACGATGCTACTGGAGAACAAGAACAGCCAGAGTGAAGCATTGCCGAATATTCATGAACTCCTGGTTACCATGTGCAGGAAAGGGAGGCTGCAGAGTTAAAATGAGACCATGCAGGTGATGGGTTTGTTCTCTGAGAGCTCATGGATGATAAAATGGGGCGCAGTACAGTGAAGCGGCATGATGTGGGAAACATCTGGAAGGAACAGGAGTCTACAAATAGATAATAAGGGGAGAGCCCGCATTTACTGTTAACATTTTGGTTAAAAAAGGGTTAAAAGAAGAGCTGGAAATGTTGGGGTGATTAAAAGGTGGCTGTGATGCTCTCTGTGGGGGCCTAAAGCTGCAGAGATTTTTATTGCAAGAGTTTTGTTATGCTGCTGCTGCACCACTGAATCGATCAAAGGAGAGAAGGTGAGGAATGGGAGGAGGGTCATGCTGGATGTTTCACTGCAGTCTTCCCTCCTTTCCCCTGATAGATCCCATATCTGTCCCACTCTTAGTGTGAGCGGTGTGTCTTTTCCATTGTCTCTATCAGTCCTCCTTCTGATACGACCTCCAGGTTGGACTCTGCATCCTGACACCTGGCGCCCTGCTGTCCAAAGCTAACTTGGCAGAAGTTGTCTAAGTTTTCCAAAGTGCACAGATGTCCCAGAAACTCTACTTATAGTAGAGCATTAAAAAAGCCTGACTGCAATCTTTGTTTTCAGTGCAGCTGCTTGTATGCTCTTCAATAAAATAAGACATGTACTAATTCTACCTCTTTTACTCTGATCCCTTCAAATAAAATTGCCTGAACACTTTTGGTTGTTTTCTAGAATGTGTGTAAAGTGACCTTTGCATGATTTTTTCTTTGGGCTGCCAGCTTTTCCTGATGAAACTCCCCAAAGGTTTGTCAAGATTTATTTTTCATAGAAAATCTCTTTAATCGTCCTTCCTCCAGTGTTCTCTAAGAATCCTTTAGTATCTTCTGTTTACCTTCTGAGATGTTGATAGCTTCTGCCTACATGCCAGCCTGGTTCCAGATCCTCTCCTGCGCTCTCACACTTCGCATTCTGGGTGAACTCCTTGGAGAACCACTGGCTGCTCCACAGCTTTCCATGCCTCGTCCTTCCTTTTCATTCTGCAGGGAGTTTCTGGGAATTTCTCGCAAATATCACAAAGCTATTACTGCTTGATTTTCAAGCTGCTAATTTCTGGAACCATCATGATTCCCCAAACCACCATCTTATGGAGGACAAGCATTTCAAATATCACATTTTAAAACATTTCAAATTATACATTTTATTATAAATATATTTCCTTTTGAACATTTAAAAAGCTATTTTTCTTTGTTTTTCATCTTGCATTTTCAAATCCTTTGTGCAGTTCCATTTCCTTTCTCTTTCACCTCCGTTTTGTTTTTATGTGACCCCTCTGGTCCCTGAGCCCCATTCTGATGTATTCAGCTCTAACTTGTTAGACAGCAAGACTTGGGTCACAAGTAGGAACTTTGAACGTGCTAAAATAGTTCTGTCATTGTATCGAATGGGCCTATTTATGCTTCTGAAAACCGTCAAATCTGAAAAAAATCCTAACTACGTGTCAGACGGTCACAAACCCACACAGACCTCAAACGGAAGTGTCCAGACAAAAAGCAGCTGCGATTGGTCCTTGGTATGTCTTTCTGGCTGTGTGTGTGGTCGTCCTTCTCGATTCTGTGCTGGGGCGTGCCATTTTTAAAAACCGAGGAACAACTACAATGGATATCTATGACAAAAGGTTGATCGGTCTTTTTGCCAACTCCATTAACAGAATCTGTTCCTCTTCGATGTCTAGCAACTCTAGATCCATCTCCGTGACAGTGATATCTTGAGGATGCGCCATTATTGTTTTGGAAGATAAACACTCCCGCCTGCGCCACTGAAGTTCTCGTGACTAAGGTCTCGCATGTTCTTAAATAGACTCCCCCTTGCGCTTTGGTGGGAAACTGCTGTCCGTCCCTAGAAATTCCAGACTGACGGTCCAGAAGTATAACAGCCAAACTGGTTCACGACCAGACCCAAGACTAGACTATTTGGTGTTTAGCAAACAAATCATGGATATAAATCACACACGGAGAGCTCTGGAACCATAGATTGTTTAATCACTTTGGCATACCTTATCAACAGTGCAGTTGCTGAGGATTCCAGTGCTTTAAGGAGACAAGGACAGACAAGGAAGCACTTTGAAGCATCCATTCAGCGTTCCAAAGACCAGTTTCTCTCAAAACTCATTGAAATCTAAACTTTGCCAAATCAGTGGTTTCCACTGTGAAATACAAAGGGAGTATGTGAAGCAGCTTCTATTTTTGCCAAGAATGAGCAGAGACACACCATGCTAGCATGCCAACGCTAAGCTTAACCCTCTGTAGGACCCTCAGTGAAATATTTTGAGATTCAAAATTTCCAAGTCTATAGTGTTACTTTGGGACAGAAGAAGACTGTTTTATAACATAAAAAATCATTTTCAGGGAAAAAAATTCAAGGTCAATGTAACTACCAAAAACAGGTTATTTACTTGGTTAGAAACAAAAAAGTCAGGAGTGTGCTTCTGCAAGTAATTAATGAAAGACACTAAAAGAAAGACAGAAACATATCTTTTTGTTACATCATGCTAATGCCAATACAGGAACTGAAAATGTTTACTTTTTGACTTAGCAAATTCACTTTTTAACTTTTTTACTCGCCTAATAAAGTTTTTAACTTAATACTTATTTATTAATTTTTTCAAATGGATTTACGGTATGCAGTATATCAAACCAGAAATAGCAGACAACATTGGATAACTGATGGTTTTTTATGAATTAGCTACACTCACAGAGGCGGAGCTTACAGGCCCTGCAATGCTGACCTCACAGTTTTGCCCTTTTTTGCTGTAAAGTGCTGTTTATATCCATGTTACGATGATAAAGGGTTTAATAGCGCTTCTGTTTGAACGTAAAACTGCCAGTGATCAGATCATCAAGGCTTCTTAATTGGTTTTATCTGCATAGTTCTTGTATATTTGATGTCTTATTATGCCTAAATTGTTCCAGAGGAAACACTCTATTGATTTAATCAACAGATGAGATGCTTGTGCTGGTTTCCGTGTTGGTGGGTTTGCCTCCGACCACAGACTGCGGAGGGCTGACGTATGGGGGGAACCGACAGAGAGGAGCAGGAAACCAGACCAAACATGGGAACCAGTGACATACAGAGGATACCCAGTTTCCATAGCAACATGAAGGTGGAAGACACTGAGAGCTGAGGTGAAGCATTTGCATCACAGTTTGATTATCCACACACTCAGACAAAGCCGTGTCGACTATCTGTGAAAACAAGTGTAACTGTCAGCATGTCAGATGAGAAGAAATGGATATTATTGGTCATTCAGGAATCGGCCTCTGCTAGTGGAGAGGTAGGGAGGGGGGTGATGAGACAGGAGTTATTGAAGTGGAGAGGGGCTGATCCATATGCTATGGGGCAGTACATGATGAAGATGAGGGGAGATACAGAGCAGTGTCGGGGTGGGGGTGTGAATGCATGGGTCAGTGGGGAGAGTAAGGTTTTAATTCTGGGAACAGAAGAAAACCCTGAAGTGGATGAGATTGGAGGCCTTAATGTTTTGGAGATGGACAGTAAAACTGAAATAAGTTCAGATTTTGTCCAGTTAAGAAAAACCGAGAGTAAGAAAAGCTTTAAACCTATTGAGGTTGAGGCCTAATCACTTTCTTCCTGGTGATCAGGAGTGATTTCCCCAGCTTCTGTCAGGCACAGTTGTTTCACTGCAATAATGGCTTTTCCTGATTCTCTTAACCAAGGGAAATATTGAAGAACTAAACTAGAGCCCATGAAGAAGAAAGGAGGATTTACCCACATTGGAAAAGTATTGGAATAAAGAAAACACCTATGGTGTTCCTCTGAGATGGAAATAAATTAGTCTTTTGTAGGAGCAGAAGCGTACACATCCTGTTTGGTACCCTGGGCAGACAAAACCACCAATTCCCCATTCCTTCTTACCCTATATTCCCCAACTCCTCCACACCCTGCTTCCAGGGCCACAGACTTGTTTCATCCTTATACATGATATATATTAACATATACTCTCAACATTTGCAAAACTTAAAACAAAAAACACTCAGAGTAATACAGCACAGTTTAGACTAAGCTTAGATGATTGCTGAAAACATTAACCATATCAAATAATAAAAATGTTTGACTAGTCAAAGAGAAGGCTGCACTAACTGTTAAGCATGGTGGTGGCAGCATCATGCCAGAGGACCAGGGTGATGTGATTAAAGAGACTTTTTTCACAGCTGGAGACTGAAACTGATTTTAAAAATTATACAGCAACCTAACTGTAAGATACTAGGATTACAGTTGTAAAAACTTAAGGGGTAAATACAATTTGCAAATTGACGTGTTCATCAGATTATCAGGGATTGATGAAAACTGATGCAGCTTTCCAAATGTAAATATTGACGTTTATGAGGTTAAATCACCCAGTCTGAGTGAGATATTGGATGAAGCTCAAACATGCAATCTCTTCCAGTTACATTCTTGTTCCTTTTGCTACCCTTCGCATGGTGATGATGCTAGCATGCTAACATATATTAGCGACAGTGCTGTTTTCTATTAGTTTAACATTGTAGCACTAAATGCACAACCTTTTTACCACACACTCTCAGCTCATTGGAGTTCATCTGCAGTCATGCAACAGCAGAGAAATATCAGCTGTTCAAACATTCAGACACACACATATGCACACTTCCATCCAACCACCTATGCACATAAGACAGATTAAGACAGTGGGTTCAGTGGGCTTTGACGTGCCACTTCCTGTGATCTGGCCAGGAGGGATGTTAGTGTGTGCTCCACTGGGCCCCATCATGTCTGTTCTGTTTTTCTGACTGTTCTTCACCCCTGTCACTTCCAACACCTCCATAACTTAAGTTTAGTTACATCATCTCTCTCCGTACTACCTTCTGTTACTAGCCAGGTTCTATGTTTGCTCTTTTTGTACCTTAATAAGATACTCGGTCACTTACATAATATTATGCTGCAACCTGTGCTGTTTTCCTGCTCTCTCTTTCGAGCCTCTACACAGGGTTCAGTCTGCTCGGCTTTGCTTTGTCGCGCTTAGCTATTTCTGCACTGTTTCTCACTTTGTGGAACTAAACAACCAAATTGTTATAAATATGATCTGCATGTTTCCGACTACTCCAGCATTAAAAGCTATTTATGCAGAATTGTAAAAAAAACACACACATAAAAAAAAAACAAAGAGCTGTGTAGACTGAAGAGAAAAGAGGTGAAACATATCTGAGTGGAAGGTAGAATGCTAAAAACAAACAAAATAAAAATAGAACCTGTGTAAGGAGAGAGCCGACATGGAAACCATGCTGGTTTGATGCAGAGCTGTGGGTCGATGCAGAGTGAGTCTCCCTCTGACAGCCATCCTCACAATCGGATACAAGACCTTCAGTCCCACACTCATCAATGTCGCCACCCATCGCCATTCTATCAATGCCTCAATTATCAGATTGAATATCGCTCTCCCCAAGTGGGCTAGATGGGACTTAGAAGACCTATTCTTCATGCAGGCCTTTGCTGATGTCTATTTGCTCACAGCTCAGTGCCCCGTGAACACAAAAACAATGTAATAGGCCTGCAGGGAGATGCTCTGGGAATATAAAGATAAGAGTTTAAAGGAGGGGGGGTAGCAGAGCAATGCTTACGCCACAGATCTCAATTACAGCATTTGGTCAGGTTAATGCATAAATGTCTGTTTAAAGATTGCTTCTTTTGGTTTAACTATTTCATGTACATGTTTGGGGACACAGTTGATAGCATGCAGACGGAATGTCCTTGTTTCAAAATCCGATGCACAGGTAGTTTGCTGTTCTACCTTCTGCTGTCTCAAATGTGAATTTTTAATTAGTTATATTATAGTTAATTGTTTTTTTTCTTAATTGCTCTGGGTTTGAACACAGGCAAGGTTTGTGGTCCTGTGTGGCTCAGGGTTGGGGTAAATTCATACCAGGCGGTGTCACTGCAGTGACTTCATTTTATATTTAAACTGCCTTCAAAGGCGACTAAACGGTCTGTGATTCAAAGACTGTCTTCCAAGAAAGTTGTCCAAATTGGTATTCAGAGTGGGGAATAAAAGTAGATGTGGGGAACACATTAGAAAAAGCAAATCCACACTGAGAGTAGGCACAATTTTGCAGAAGTGAAAAAATGTTGTGTTTATCAAAGAAGTTGAACTTCTATTGTCTGAGAAGTTTACAGTGTCACATTAACTACTCAGATACTGGACGAGGTTTTCATAGGGGATTAAGTAGCACAGACTTTTTTTGGTATTTGGTTTTCAATATATTGTGACCCATGGGGCACAGAATGCAGAGGGAGTATACCAGCAAGCAGTAGATTGGGGAATAGGCAATACCAGTCATTAAGGGCCAGTAACCTATAACTTGTAGACGTGTCCTTGGTTCAACACACCTGAATCAAGTAAACTGATGGGCAAGCTGGATGGATTCACCTTGCTGCATTTGTGAGAAGGAGCTGTAATCTCAACTGACCGTCAGGGTTGGTGGTGGTTTTTAAGGACCCAGTGCAGAGGTGAGGAGGCAGAGGGGAGTTCTTGAAGGTTTAGTAGATTACTCACAGGCAAGTGAGGCAGGAATCCAAAAATCCAACATAACAAATACAGAAAAAAAACAAACCCCACTTTTGGGTTCTCCGGGAAACATGCACGAGGAGCCAGGAAAAGACAAGGAACCAGCACTGAGGAATTGCACAGGGAGTGTATATATAGGAGACTGAACAAAGACAGGACTAATGAGCTGCTTGGGAGCAGGTGTGAACAGAGGATTCTAGAAAGGAGTTAGGGAAAAGGAGACCAACACAAGAGGGTAATCAAGAAATACATAAGAACTCAAATATATAACCAAAAACCAACTAGAATAACACAAAATGGAAATGAACCCAATAAACTAGAAAACACAGAAAGACAAGAATAAAAAATATAACTGAAAACTCAAAAGAAAACTTAAACAGAACCAAGACCGTGACACTGACCATTTTCGGTGTGAATGCACCTTCACCCTGTGATTGACTGATGGTGATAGGCTAAAGCTCTGCCTGACCGTGCACAGATCAGCTGGTATCGACGATGGATACCTGATACAATAGATATCTGTCATTTGCTGTTTGAGATCATTTTCCACAATTAAAGGTGTGCACTGAAAGACAGAGGAGAAACAAAGGGCGACTCAACAAACAGGCACCCTATGGAGAGATTTATATGCTCTCTTAGTGTCTGCCTGCAATCACCTGCAATGATAAATTCAATCTTGTGACAAAAAGTGTAATTTGAAAACACTTGATTTTAAGCATCTCTCAAATAGACAAGCATTGTTGCTATAGTTGCTAAGGATCATAACTGTAACCCCCTTTCTAGAAGAAAGCCATCCAGAAGCTTAACAAGACTAATGTTTACCACATAATCATCATAGTTCAGCTTTATTTCAGTAACTACAGTAAAAATGTCATTCTCAGGACACTGGATATCACATCTGTCATTCTCTTTAAGTCTCTCTATAGTCCTTCAGTAAGGAGCTGCTGGTTGGCCCTGAGAAATCCTTTCAAGCTACAAGTGTCACAGCCAGAAGAGAAAACATTAGTCAAGGCTGTAGACAATGAAAAATGTAGGAGGGTAATTTCAAGGAAGTGATAAATGATCAAATGCAATCTCTGGTTATCAATAGTCATTGTGTACCATCAAGGGACATGTACACAATAAATGCTACTGTATTAGAAATTATGTTAACTGATGAACTCAATGCTCATAAAAACCCTATGGTTTCCCAATTGGTCTGGCTGTTTACTCCCTGCTCACAGCAGCTATGGTATTAGCTGCTTTGTGTCCTACAGGAGCTGTTCTAATCTATGGATCCATTTGTTTCTTTGTTGTGAGACAAAAGTGTCCCTCTGTGCTCCCAATGACACATAAGACTATGTAGATATAGACAGGCCAAAGTTCTTTAAAATGGAATTTCTTCATTTTGAAATATTTGTTATTTTTATTTTTTGCAGTTGTTGTTTTTCACCTGGATTTCAACAGACCAGCACTGAACTGAGAGAAATCATCAACACTTTGAAACACATTTTTCAGATCAGCAAACCACCGAAAACCTATTTTTCTTAATGTGTTCCTATGTCTAGATGCACAGTTAATGGAGTCATGCAGTTATCATTTAAGATGTACTTTGTTTTGATAGACTGTTAGGTAGTTTCTGAACGTTTTTTTTTTTTTTTTTTAAAAATAGGTCGATTCAGTGATATAACATTTTATTTTCATCAGTTAAAATAAAAAATAAAAAAGAATTGGGATAACTAAACACACAGGAGATGAGTTTCTCACTGAATTATTTCCTGCAGATGAGTCAGATTGGTTTGTTGACAATTATCTCTGAGGAAATGTGCAGCATTGCCAGTTTACTACATTTGTTGCTAGATTTAAGAAATTTAAAGAGCCCTCTAGCAAGTATTTTTCAAAAGAACCACTAGTGACAAATCTATTGACTTAAAGACCGATTTGAGGGCATGTTTCTTTTTAATCTTAAGCATTTCGAAGGCTTTGGTTGTAAATAAATTTCCAAAACTGATGAAGCTTCCACTCAGGGATGTTGGGGGAATAAAATGGAAGTGAAAAAGATCTTTATATCAGGAATCTTCTGATATTAGGTCTGCCCTGCAAGATAGACACAGAAGTTACATGAATATTCAGCAGAATTTACAAAAGCCAGTGGCTTTATAAGGACGCTGGATCTCAGCAGGCAGATGAAAACAATAACTAGTGCAATCAAACTCTGTTTTTTAACATTTCATGTCAAACTTTACATAGTTATTTATTTTACATATTTTGTCTCTCCCTTATGTTACTCCCCCCTCTACTGGGTTCATTACAGTGTCATGATTATGACTGACTATGAATATTTGAGGTTAAAGTTATGAGGGGTGGTTTTATTTTACCAAGTGAATAATAATAGAAATATGTGCTGTGATGTTATAAATTATTGGTTGCTGTCTATGTGGTCTCTCTGCTTTCATCTATATTATACAGTTTCCCTCCTTCACTAGCAGGTGCAGTGCAAGATCAGAGAAAAGTAGCTTCCAGAGGTTTTAGTTGGTCAAAGTAGAACCAGAATGAACTTGGCTAACATGCTAACATAATCTGTAATTGGATAAATTTTCTCCGGTCAATCCCCCAATCTCTGAACTGTAATAGTATCAAAACACTATTTCAAAGAAAGATGCAACAAAGTGTTTGTTTACATGCTAGCATGCCAGTGAGAAGTACCATCATCATTTAATGATGTAATAAAAAAGAAATAACTGTAAAGGTTTTACAGTAATTTTGAAAAAATACTATTAAATCAGCTGAAAAACTTAAGAACAACAACAACAACAATGTCACCTGCGTGCAAACTGCTGTATGCCATCTAAAAAACCCATGCAGTCCACATCAGATGGAGCTTTCTGACATGACAGCTAAATCACATGGAGTGTGCCGTCGTGACAACCTGATGGTGAAGAGGTCTATTAATGTGTTTGGTACAATGACTAATATGATATTTAAGGGAGAGGAGAGACAAAGGCAGAATTTAGTGCTGAGTCACAGCAAGGCTGCTGCTGCTGCAGCATCGCCCTCCCCCCACACAGAAGCACTCAGCCTGGCCAACTTGGTCCATCTCTCATCCTGCCCTCCTTTCTCTTCCCCCTCTTTTCAACCCCTGCAGGTTGTTCATTTTTTTCTTTCCTTTTTTATTTGCTTCGTCACTATTTCATTCCGGAGTTTAATTAAGAACGAAGTCATCTGGAGGAGAGAGAGAGAGATCAGAGTGCATGAGCTTGTCTCAGTAGTGCCTCAGCTGTAATCTTGTCCTCTACATTCTGCTTGTCTGAGCTCCTCAGACAGCACAGACACACGTCTCATGCACCTTCCTGTAAAGTAGCACAGTAACTTCAAAGGCCTCCTCTGAAAGTTAGATATTCAGTTCAGTCTGCATAAATCAGGGAAACAGCACAATGTGATGGATGGAAAAAGAAGGAAGAGTCAGCAAAGCTCGTGGAGACTTCAACTTATCAATGACGCAGTTCTGTTCTTCCAGTTCCTCCAGTATGTGATTTTCTTTTCCATCGTAATCAATGTGACCACATCTCAGAAATCAACTATCCAAAGGGATTAAAGCTCTGCAGAGTTGTCCCTTCGTTAAATAACCCTGCCTCTAGCTGTGGGTTTGGTGTGAACAGAGGCAGCACCAAAGGGATGCTTCCAGAAAAAACTTTCCCTGATTGAAATGGATGACACGTGCAAAACCCGGCTGCTGATAGAATAGCATCTGAAATCGAATTTGATTGCATTAGGTTGTCTTAAAATTTCTGCAAGCTAGAAAAGGTATTTTGTAAATGTGTCTCGCAAAAGTATTCACATCCCTGAACCTTTATTCATTCGGTTGCATAACAACTACAAACATCTAAGTATTCTATGTGGCCACAATTTGATCATCAATTTTCATGTCTGTTTTCTGGACTTGGACTAAGCCACTGTAACTCATAATTATGCTTTAATGCTGCCTTCGTGTGGTACATGAATGCTGTGTTCATGTGCATCAAAATTGCACATGAACACCCAGTTATTCTGTAATTTTTACTGGAAAACTGGACATTTTTTATGATACCCGAGTCGCCATCAATTTTGACCTTTCAACATGGCAGAGAGCAGCGAAACGATTGCCTCTTGTTGAGTTTTTAACATACCGGTACACAATGCTGTGATATACATTTAGAAAACATTATACGACCATTTAAACTTGCGACTTTTCATAATGACCATTATTGATGGATTTTATCAGATGCTAGCTAGCAGTCAGTCGATGCATCTGATGCACCCTCTTCTTCCTGTAGCAGATGAATTAGGAAGTCTATAACTGTTATTGTGAGGGACTCCACCGTGATTTTAACATCCCTGTGACAGAGATTACTTGAGCAGCCAACTCTGCTTCCTCTTTTTCTTTGCTCTGTGGCTCATGGGTCTGATAGGCCAGGCACAAAAGTCTTAAGCGGAAGCCATGTTATGTGGAGAATTTTTGCTGGATAAAACAGGCTGCTTTCTTCCTGCGATTCAAACTCAGTTGAATGCAGTGCTTTTCATTGTGAACCTTCCTGCTGAGCCATATGAGAAAAACGGTCCAGATTTTGCCTGGTCGACCCTCATTTGTCGCCCAGGGAACAGCCAAAGCCTGACTGCTGTTTGCCAAAGTGCCATGGTAAGGAGCCAGAATCGGCCCCACTGGTTGAACTGCTGTTTTGTAGCTGTGCAGCTGCCACTGCTCTGAGGAGACATCCTCCAATAGGTGCTAGCTGCCTGTTTAGCAGTGGGCTGTGTTCCTGAACCGAACTGGACATCGTCCCCTCCATTACACCGAGCCAATACACAGTAACTCTACTTATTGAGATACTCTAAGCTTGGGCCAGGTGCATCATCTATAATTGCATGTGTATTATCTGAAATAAACTCTTTATTAATCTTAAATGTTGATGGTTTTTATGCCAAAAGGGTTCTGAACTGAATGCTGACTTCATGAAATTTGTGTGTCACTGAGTGTGTGTGTGTTGGTTTTCTCTTTTCCCTTTGTTCCCTGAGATTTAATGGGATAAGTTTGAGTGGCTAGCATTGTTAGCACCAGGCTCATCTCATTTTGGTCAAGTGTACATGAAGGTGGCCATTTTGAGTTTGTGGAAGCAGATATTCATAAAGGACCATGAAAATAATTAAATTCTGGGAGTAAAAGTGCTTATTTCTATCCTTAATAGTGGGCAGAATGCCTATAGAATGCCGATACACATCTTTAAAAAAATTTTTATGAGTTTCCTGAGACATTTGTGATGCTTTTTACATTTTCTCCATGAACAGCTTGTCTGACGTCGTCATCGGACATGCTCAGAGCAGTCCGGCAAAACATGATTAAACCATGTTTATCTGCATTTTAGTTGTTTTCTTTATTTAGATTATGCACCATATACCATAAGGTTAACACAAAAGGAAAAAATAAAACTCACAAACACTAGATTTATGTTTAAATCCAAAGCCGGAAAAGTTTGCTCCCAGAAGTACCCCAGGATCCCATTTCCTGCATAGATGAGTGATAAAACAAAAAGGATTTTAATGCATTTATTTTCTCAATAAATACATTATTAACCTTTAACTTATTATAGTTTAGTGCGCTTACTATTTTTAGGGAGGGAAAAACTTAATTTAGGTATTTTTTACAAATTAAAATCGAGGGCGACCCAGATGTATATCTGGTTGCACATGCACAAATGAGCTGATGGTACGGATTGTTGTTCCGATATGGATCGGGTAGTGACACACCCCATTGTTCTTAGCTTGATCCCGCCTCGTAGCCTAGCTTCCTGGTGTTTTCTGAGCAAACCTTTTTCACTCCAGTGATGCTACATTTTGATGCATTTCTGAGTCATTGTTCATTATTCACTGTAAAATCAAACTAAGCTTTCCTGTTTGATTACATTTAAGATCTTTGCATCAGTTGTTGTTTACACTTAGGGGATGCTATTTCAAAGGACACCCTATATACTTAACCCACCAAGCCTTAAAACTTAAACATTCCTTAGAGACTCTTTGAACGGACTCTTAGACCCATTTTTCCCCCTTTTATTAGCTTTTCATTTACATTGTGTTTATTTTCAGTAGTGTGTACTATTTGCATAGTTATGAGATATAATAATACTGCAATAGGAATTATCAGACAATAAAGATACAAATATTTTAACCTGTGGCGCTCTGTGATTACAGTGATACAGTGAACGATTAATCAGCTGAGCCAGATCCAACCTTTTTTGTTAACACTTGAAGAAACAGACACAATTTGTTTTGGTTGGTGGTTGATAATCCTGCTGATAACTATAGCCTAAATTATTAAATTGGTGAAAGACAACTGGATTTTACCAGCTTGGTGAGTAAACACATTTCAGTTATAATAATTTAACTAATAATCATTAATTGGTTTACCCTTAATTTGAATGACCCGTTAATTATCAAAACTTCCAGTTATCCTTATTCAATTTATTCCTAATCTCCTGGTAAAATTGCACATCACTGTCATTCCCAAGTATCAGGTCAGGATAATCTGTTGATCAACCTTGTTTCTCTTCTCTACCAGAAAAAAAGCCACTTTACAAGTGGAAAAGATCATCTGTACAAGCCCACATGAAGGCAGCATAAGTAATGGATAATGCCTGACGAGGTGTCCATTATCAGAAATTAATGGACAAATAGAAGGAAACAGGCATTATCCTGCTTAACACCATGGTCACTTATGAGAGAAATAAATGTTGAATCAATTATTAATATGTTGATGTTTTTGTTTAACCATACAAATCATAAGTTGTCCGAAGACGCAGCTGAATGAACTCTTTAATATAACTTTTTTATGAGTGTGCTATAAAACTTTTTATCAGACACCCTCCAGCCAATCAGAATCAAGTATTCATCGAGACCATGTCTAATCTAAATCAGTCTCTCGCTCTATGTCTGCCGTCATTGTTCTGTTGAAACACTGAACCTTGTCCAAGTCTTTGGAATCCTCTAACAGACTTTCTTTCAGGTTTGCCCACTATTAAGCTTCAGAAATCTTCCTAAAGTCTCAGATAAACTTACCTGCTCTTGCTAAAGATCACCTCGTAATGGGTATGAGGTGTTCAGTCTTGTTTTTCAACCTCTCAGGGCAATTTGTTATTTTGTTAAAGTGTTTTTAACACTGTTTTGAAAGTTGCTTTTTATTTAAATAACTTGTTGTTATAACATGCTTGTTTCAGATTGTAAAAATCTAATCTCTTCGTTTTATTTCAACAATGGCTGTCATCTTGCTGATCTTCCATTAAGTCTTACTTTAATGGCACACGGCTGTTAGCTATTCTGTGAAGAGTTTCTCCTTTTCTTCGGCTCCTCCAGAGTTACTTTTTACTTTTAGCTGCCTCTAATATATTTGCAAGCCTGTCACTTTAGGTGGATGACCATGTCTTTGTAGGTTTGTACTTGTGCCACATTAACTATTTGTTTAATTTGGGAAATTTAACTATAAATTTAATCACAAAATTTCTGATATTACAGTGAAGGTTTTTTGGGGGGAAAAAATAATCCACTGCAGCTATAGATAGCATTAGCCATTTTTTTTTTCCTTACTAAAGAGCAGAGCAAAAAACACTACCTTAGGAATAAATTGTAGTAGAATTATAGCAAAAATAAACCTGTTGCCACCACTGCAGTGCAGGCCTACTGTAGTAAATGAGACGTTTTTTAGAGAGGTGACAATTTTGGGCAATAAAGTAGCCTATCAAGTTCTTTTTGGTGGACTATTATTCTATTGAATATATTGCATAATTATACAAAATAGAATAATTTCACTATAATTATGTAGCCATCAATAATCTTTTAATATTTTGTTTCTTCTGAATGCACTTGCAGGTCTTGGCACGGTTTAACACAATCTTTTTAGATTTAAAGATGTGTTTGGTCTTAAATTGCATGATTCTACCTTGGGTTCAAAGCAGTGTCAAAGCAGTTTTTTTTTTCTAAAAACGTAGGAAAACAATAAGTCTTTTTTTTTTAGGTGTTCCTCAGGGGTAGGTTTTAGATCTATTTATAGTCCTGATATTTTGACCTCTGTTTTCTATTTTGACCTCACATGCTGTTTTAAAAATCGATATTAAAGAAGTCTGATATTAGTGTCAGTGTTACACAGATAAAATCTAACATTATTATCCCTCAGATATACTGTAGACATCCCTGCCCTACTGCTGGCCTTCAATGGTCAAGTCTGGTGAGAGGAGATTGTTCTTACAGTATACTGAATGAAAAAAAATTAAGACTGAAAGAACTGAACTTAAAAATGATGCAGTTTCATGCAGACTATTTTTTTCAAAGCAACCAAAATGTCCTCTTAATATTAATGCTGTTTGTTACTAAGCTCATTCGTTTGAGTTAAGCAAGTTCTAAGGCAGCGCCAAAGTCAGTGGACAAAGAAGGACAAGAAGACCTTGAGCTCCAAGTTAACTGCCTTCTGTCTGACTGTTTTCATCCCTCTGCTGTTACATAGAATTAAACAGAAGAAAGGATATATTCTTTTGGCTTTTGTTTGACAATAGGACCCATGAATTCCCCCTGAAAGTGTTACTAGCCATAGAAAATGTTCAGTATGACACATTTTATTGTGTTAAGGAGAGTAAGGGTCATCTTAAAGAAGCTGATTGAGAGGATTTTAGACTTTTGATCAAATGATCACCCTCTTATGCTTTGTCATCACAAACACTGAGATACACTGTGATTAAATGCAGAGTGTCATCTTGGAAAGAGGCAATAACAGGAAATGGGTCTTTTGAAACTATAACTGTTAGGGTAAGTCGTGTGTAGACTGTCTCTGTGTAAGAAAATAATTTTATTATTTGTCTTATTGCGTTTCATTAGTTAGCAGATAATCATCATAGTTAACAGAAACAAAGTCTTAAAAAAGCATCAGCTTTCTGGTAGTCATCAATAAAATGTGCAAGGAAATGTGCTTCACATTATGAGTTGAGTTACTGAAGTAAATTAACTTTCTATGAATTCTCTAATGCATTGAATGAGTCTGTGTGTGAGTCGAGTTTAGAGCAGAGCAGACGTTCCTCTGCATCAAAATGAGCCGGCAAAGGCTGAGAAATTCCTCCCTGATATAACCTTGCTGTTGATTATCCAGCAAAAACTGAGTTAACAAGCTTTTTAAACAGTATAGTGGATAATGTCATACGATTAAAGGATGTAAAGCCATATGTGTCGAACTCGGGGCTTCTAGGCTGAATCCGTCCTTGCATAGCAATTTATCCAACCATACAATGCACATCATAAAGTGGAGGCAAATATTGCGTGAAAGTCTACAAAACAGCTTAAGCTTCCAAATAAATGGGAGTACAGTTATGATAACAGAGCCGTGTGCTCTTTGTAACGGATGTTATGAAGTCAGAGGTTTGTTCATACAGCTGCAGCTTGCCCTTTCAAAAACTTGATGATGCTGAAGTGTGCTGGGGAGGGTGGGTCTGTGGGCCCCCACACCCACCATTGAACATTATTAAGGACAAAGCTTATGGATTCAAACACACTCACACACACATCCACAGATAGGTGTTTAGATTTGGGTCTTTGCCAGAAACACTCTCAGGTGTTCTGCAGTTGCCACTAAATGCCTTATTCCATGTACCTTCCACTGACATATCTGTTATTATTATTATATATAGCTATGTTTGTAATTGTGGTTTCTCTCTTCTTTTTTTTTCTTTCCACAGGTCTAGAGGCAGGCTTCAAGGTTGTTGACTTGTTTTATCTGTGTGCTTCCTTCTTTCCTCTATTTCTTTCTCCTTCTTTCCCTTCCAACCTTATGAGTAATGCCCTTTCTCTCTCGTTTCTACTTTTTTTCTCCTTTGTGGCCATTAAATTTGAAACAATCAATCAATAATTAATCAATTTTATATTTAATATATACATCAGGTGGAATATTTTGGTGAAAGCAGTAATGCTGTTCTTAATAAAATATTTTTTTCTGGGCCGTACCTTGAAAGTTCTGAGTGACATACTGCCATACAGGTCACATTTGAAATTAAAAAAAGGTGATCCTGAAGTGAACCGATATAAAAATAATAATAAGTTTATATGTTCAACTCCAAAGGATCATAATCTCTGGAACATTTATCCTTTAAAGGTTCACTTTTTTTCATCGTTACAAAGTAAACTACAGGTAAATATTTACAAATGTTGCCATTGGCATCACAGAGAATCCATTGGTTATACATTCTAACCTAGAAAAAAGTCATTTGCTTTTGCTGTTTCACTGCAATGCTGCCTCTCCACATGCATGTGCAGTCCTCACCACTCTCACCACTGCTGCATGATGTCAAGCAAAAAGGTGTTTACGTCTTCCCAAGGAAGGCAGAAGAAAGCCATAGATGTATCAACGTAGAAAAATACATTTTGGACCTCAGCTCATTAAAGAACGGTTGCTGCCACTTTGAAGATTACTTGCTAAATGAGCTACTTTGAGCAGAAACAATCACACTCTGCCTCACAAAACCCTTACTGGTCAGGGTAAGAGGTCGCATTTACTGGGCAGGTGCAGTACGGTTAAGGTAGGTCCTTCCAGGAGGTGGCGTGTGAGTAACGCTCTACATGAAATGGGGATGTTTACTTGTTTTCCAGGACAGATAGAGGCTGCTATAGAACATATTTTATAGTAACCGGATCCATCTGTTAAATAACAATTCATTCGTGATTGAACAAGGGGTGCAATTACATTTTCACACAAAGGCAGCCAGAAGGGTTAGAATTTATTTATTTTTTTAGAAAATAAGACAAAAAAAAGGTTTTAAAAAAACAGGACATTTTTATAAGGTAAGAAATACCAAACACTGTGATGCTCACAGGAGGCAGCTTTGATAGCCTGTCGGGTTCCTTCAGGACGTGTCAACCCTGATCAAGTGACCCTGAGAGACGAACTGGTTTCCTGCCATCTCTCCATCTTCAGTAACACGCCAACATTCTGTCCTGTTGGATAAAATAACTCCTAATATCTCCACAGGACAACCATTGAAAAAAAAAAGTTGTCTGGCTCCATTATGAACCCCAGCTCCATCTAATGAAGCAGATGTAACTATGGTAACAGGAATACTTTTAACTTCTCGATTCTGGCATTTTGTTTCTCAAGAAATTGTGTCTCAGAAAAAAAAAATGTATTGAACAAGAAAACATTAATTGCAGGTGATACTGTATATAGAACTTGTCTATTTGTATTTCATCTCAGTAAAAATAATAAACAACTCCTCAGTTGTTCCATTGTCTGCAATATTTCCTACTTTACATCTTTTTTTTTTTACCAGAGGTTTTAATTAATATTGACTAAAACATCCTTGAAGCTCAGTAATTTAGGTCGTCTTTGTTTACTGGTGTCATAATGATTAATAAAATATTGGTGAAATAAGAATTTACTGATTAAAGCCTCTTCTGTGCATTACCACTGTGAGAAACATTTTGTCCTGCAGATAAAACACCTGCATCATATAATCAAAGTTTATTAAGAACAGATTTTACAAACTCATTGTGTTCTTTATTAAAACAAAGTGACCAACTAGATGAAAAAAATAGAGCTTTCCCTTAAAACACAGCAAATAAGTCTTCTACAAGAACAAATAAAATATAATTGAAGCAGATAACCACTCAGAAATGTCCAAGAGAATATATTCTAAATAATCAATAATAATAATAATAATAGCAAGAGTTGATTTAAAATAAACCTGAACTTGAAATAGAAACATAGAAAAGTTTCTTTTCATACCAACATGGCAGCACGGTGAAGAATGTTGCACCCATTAGATATTATAACTGAATGTGGTGCTACATCTATGCTACATCTATGTTACCATAGACTTTTTTAAAGTTTAGGTTTTAGTTTTGTGACTTTAGGGTTACTCGTGAATGTTGTGACCTAAGGGTTAGGCGTTAACATCCGGGGCATGAGCAGCTTGCATATTGTTCACCATTTATGTGTCTTTGTTCTCTGGGTACCATAGATGCCCCCCCAGAGTATAACAACATGCATGTTATTCCTGACCTTCAACTGTCCTTTCATGTTGGCCTGTGCAGCATGTGGATGCACTTTTTGTGCCCCCATCTTACCATGGCAACCTGTTTAAGGTGTACTCCACCTCTCCACTTTGACAGCTGGAAATCAGCATCAGGGCATTCTGATACAAAAAGAGGGGGAAATAACTTGATGGATTGACAAACACATTTGTTTAATTTATCTTAAAAATAATAATGAGTACCTCATTATTATTCACTCTAAACTAGGTATTAAAAGCTCACAATGAGACCTAAACTCCCGTGTTGCTCTACTAATACTTTCCTAGGCCAGATGTCATAACATAACTTTTATTTTTTTTGCTTTGAAATTGATGATGCAAACCAACCTGCTAACTTGTCTAATAGGTTTAGTTCTACTTTGGACTTAGATTTAAAGTCATAAGAAGTTTTAATAAAAAATTAACAAAGCTTGAGATGAAGGCCTGGTGTTCACTGACAGCTTCATCGGGAGAGACAACCAGAAATGTATTGGGGCAGAAATGTGGCCTCTGGTGGGGATTCATTAGCTCACCAGGGTTGATAGAAATTCTCCCTCATGAATTCTGCCAAGCTGATTCTATCTGTATTTTTCAAATTATTTCACACAACAAGGGGCTGCTCAGTGGAGCAGTGGGTAGCACTGCTGCCTTGCAGCAAGAAGGTTCTAGGTTTGATCCCCAGCCTGGGTTCTTTCTGCATGGAGTTTGCATGTTCTCCCTAAGCATGCATGGGTTTTCTCCAGGTATTCTGGCTTCCTCCCACAGTCCAAAAACATGACTGTTACTTTAATTGGCTTCTCTAAATTCTCCTTAGGTGTGTGTGTGAATGGTTGTTTGTCTCTGTGTTGTCCTGTGATGGATTGGCGACCTGTCCAGGTTGTACCCTGCCTCTCGCCTATCGACAGCTGGAGATAGGCACCAGCACCCCTCGTGAC
Organism: Cyprinodon variegatus; assembly: GCF_000732505.1. Classification (NCBI taxonomy): domain Eukaryota; kingdom Metazoa; phylum Chordata; class Actinopteri; order Cyprinodontiformes; family Cyprinodontidae; genus Cyprinodon; species Cyprinodon variegatus. The sequence goes on along the minus strand of NW_015151016.1, from coordinate 366,648 downwards.
CCAGCTTGGGAGTAAGCATGTTAGAAAGTGGATGGATGTATCTTTACAAGATGCACTTTGTTTCACCTTCCATAATTGTTGAGCTTTCTCATAAGTAAAACACATCTGTGTCTTTTAAAAAATGTAGCCCTAAAGCTTGGCATAACAGGATAAAGAGTTAAAGGTGAATTGCGGAGTGAAGAGACTCATTTATTATAATCTACATAAATCTCCTTATAAAACTTAGGAGGTTAATCACATTAATCTGTATCAAAATGCCTCCCCATTATTGTTGCAAGGAATGAAATTTTGGAAAATGTTTTAATCAAAAAAAGATTTTGTGAGAAACTTTGCTGTTCTCAGATTTTGGCATTTCAAATAATTTATAAAATCAATTCTCATATTTTACTTTTTAAAATTAATCTTTTTTGTAAATTGTATAACTTTGATTTTTTTTTCTTCTGTTGTTCATATTGAGTTATATGAATTTCATACTTTTCAAATTACATTTCACAGGTAACCTTCTCTCTACAGCGCAGTAGTCGCTCTTGACGCGCATATTAACCAGCACAATGTTGTTACTAAAGTTTAGACCAGTAGAAATTCATCTTTTCTTCTCAACCCAAAAGAAAAGCCTGCCCCAAATTTAAAGGGAATATGATCAGGAAAACACTATTTTAAAAAATTATGACATTCACAAAAAAAAAACATAAATTCTGTAAAATAAATGTTTTAGAAAATAACCAATTCAATTTGAAAAAACTAATACAGAAAGAAAAGACATAGAAGAATTGTATTGACAAACTAATTACTTTAGTCTTTGACAATCAGACAACATTAGCACTGAATTTTGCTTTGGTCCACATGAACAGGAGAACAGAACAGGGATGTTTCCCCCCAGGCCTGAAACTGGTGATGGAGTGGAGATAGATGAAGTGGGTCATTGCATGACTGCTGTTTGGAGAGATCCAGAGCTTCACCAGGGGCCCTGAAGATGGAGACCCAGCTTGGATAAAACAGGTTGAGGGAACCTGTCCATGATGAGCAAGCATGAAGCGACAGTGGAGAGGAAAAACATCCCATTAAGAAGAAACCTCTGGCAGAACAAGGCTCAACATGGCAGTCTTCTGTCAGACCGGTTTAGATTGGACAGGTAACAAAGTAAGAGTCGGAGAGGAATGACACACCAATGAAGCTTTAGTTACAATGGTGGAGAAGGGGGTGGAGGTGGATTGAATCAGGGTCGTCTGAGTCAAAGTATGATATAGAGCAACCACTGGCCGCGCTTGGGTGGTAGACTGAGATGTGGATTTGGAGACCCTTTTAGGATGAACTCTGTATTCTGACTGGCTTTAGTGGGGGTGTGGTTCAAAGCTGATTGGCCTGTGTTGGAGGCGGGTAATTCAATTGAACATCCGCCTAGGCTCCATTTTGAAAAAAATACGACATGATTATCATTTCATGATTACATTTTCTTTATTATTTTCTTTTCTAATTTCCATAGCCAAATGTGTTATTTGTTTGCAATTAAAATGAAAAGAAATTCACTCCATGGCCTAATTCCTAATCAATTCCTTGTGTTCCTATAATGTTGTTTTAGGGAAGGTTGTATAAACAGGGGGCCTGGAGATTCATTCCACTCACACCTTCCTCACTCTCGCTCTGTCTGCAGCTACATTGAACAGAGAATAGACACTGCATCTAACAGACACAACACTCTCAGGACAGGCTCTCCCTCCTCTCATTTCTTCTCCCCTGGCTCTTCTTTCCAAATGGATTTTTCGTGCAGGGTTATCATTATCATTAATTTAGAAGACAGGTTTGCTTAAGAGCAATCAAGGACACATTTGTAACAGTTGCTGTCAGCGGCTGGAGGAGAGGGGTCAGGCAGCGTTCCCACGCTACCGGGTCCACTGACAATTCAGTTCACACATGCGTCTATTTATCTCATGAACTCACATCATCCATTTATTTAGAATTTCAAATTACGTCATCGGAAAATGCTCTTATTTTACAGAAAAAATGGAAATAATGAAAGTTAATGTGGCAAACATGGAGTTGTCCCTTTAAAAAAAAAAAAAAAAAAAACATTCGGTTTTAGAGCGAGATGAAATCCCTTTAGGCTAGAGTAGCTTTCATGTAGACCTTCAGGCTTCTGGTTGGACAGCAAAGGTCTTGTTTATTGCAAAAAAATATCCATAGGCTTTAAACTTTGCCACATTATGTTGCATCCCAATGCAGAATTCTGGGTATTCTACCTATTTGATAACAGAACTACCTTAGCTTCAGTTGAAGGTATTTTTGAGTGTTTCTGCTCTAGATTTGTATGTCTTACATACTGAAGCTTTCTCTGTTTCTTAAAAATATATTTTCCTGGTTGAAAGTGGACCATTTGTAGCTTCCAACAGGATTCCTTTAATGTTTTTCCTGTATTTACAGTAGCTCTATTTACCTTCCCATCATGTCCCATGTCCCTGCCGAAGAAATTCTTCCTACAGCTTGATGCTGTAGCCACCATGTCTTGCAGGCTGGTTTTGTTTAGTACAGTGTTCAGTGGTTCCACTGAACAGATTGCTTTATAGACTGGGCAAAAATGTCAATTTTGGTCTCATTTGATCAGAGGACATTGTTTTACATGCTTGCTGTGTCCTCTTCATGGCGTTTTATGCTCAAGGTTTGTCTTACTGCTTTCTTTCTTTCTTTTCATTCCTCAGCAAATCTCCAGTTACTTTGGATCTCTTGGCTCACCCTGTTTTCAATTCCACATGTGTTGTTGTAGAGCTGTCACAAAAGCTGCGATGGATGGTAAAGAACCAACAAATGTTAAACAAAAATGAGGTATCTTGGTGGTTTAAAGTTAATTTTTTATGAAATTAAGAAAATAAAGATTCACAACAGAATGATACTTAAAGAGCTAGTGATACATTTATTTAGATACTTTTTAAATCAGTGAAGCTTAAGAGCTGATTCAATCTGGAAGACTCTTATCAGCTTCACCTGGACCACCTGCAATTTCCCTTGTTCAGCTCCAGCCAATCAACTCGGGGTCACACCTTCTCCAAAGCCAATCATCTTTCATGATCACCTTCATTTATCTCCTGGCCCAGTTCTTTCTCCTGTACGCAAGCAAACTTTTACCCACCTCCACCCCATCTCCTCCCACATTTGCAGTCCTACTCACCCTCTGGCTGTTAGGATTTCAGTTTGTGTGGGTTGTTTTTGCGTATTCTTTTTCCACCACTAGATGGTGCCCTGTCCTCGTTTGGGCCTCCTCGCACACCTGCGGCTCATTGGGTCATCACCAGAGGAGTATTTGAGCAGCGGGCTGTCACTACCTTGACCCCAGAGTGTTTTCCAGTATTGGGTACTCTAGCCAAACTGAGATTAGCTGAGTCTAACCTTTAGCCTTGTCTTTCTGAGTCTAAGCTTGCTTTGTCTTTGAAGGCAGGAAGCCTTCCTGATACCCTGGATAAGCCTGGACCTTCTACCCCTCTGGAAGGATAAACTGAGTCACAATTGAGCAAGGGGAAACCTTCACATGATCTGTTCAAGTCCTCTTCAGGAAAACCCCGTGACAGTCTGCTCCATTGCTCCTCTGGATCCTACGTTATTCTGCCTGTCCGCCATCCAACAAGTTCTTTAATCTCTGGATAAGCCCCCTCAAACTGGATCCAAAGATTAACCAAGAGTTCCCCAAATGTGAGTGCCTCTCCTGCAAATCACAAGCCTCAGTCATTTTTCCTACAGTCCCTGAACTGATCATTGTGATCTCCCCTTCAGAGTTTGCGGTTCCAGTTCACTTGTCCGCTGAGGTCCAACAGTGTTTCCCAGCTGTATATCTCCCAGTCTGTGTTTTTGTAAACCACAATAAACCTGTTAACATTTTACCTTGGCTTCTGAGTGTGTTTCTGCATGTGGGTCAGATCCTTAAAGCCCATCATGGCACTGGCTTATTTAACCACCATCACAAGGGAAGACTAATCTAATTATTTTCTAGGTTACTCATCCAAGTGTACGTTTGTTCCAGGGCCCGAGCGCCGAAGAACTTATTTCATTTATGTCTTTACCTGCTTCTAACTCCTTGAACTCAGAGTCGGCCTCGGTAGATGGCCGCTCACACTGGGCCTGGTTCTGCTGGAGGTTTCTTCCTGTTAAAAGGGAGTTTTCCTCTCCACTGTCGCTATTTGCATGCTCATTGCAAGAGATTGCAGAGTCAATAAGTCGCTCGCAATCAGAAGAATTTCTTTAGATAGCAATATTTTGAAGCTTTTCTGTGTGAGTCTCTTCAGGTTGAATAAGTTTCGATACTGTATGCTTTTTTACATCACTGTCCTCACATATTAATATCTCATAGAAGGAAATGTCTCTATCCTTAAAAAAAAAACTTAAAATAAAAATACATTTATAATTCTTTACAAAAGGGAATACATTTACTCTAGTCAATATTTATCAAAAGTAATAAGTTGTCTGTTTTTCCAAGTTCATGCAACATTTCTGGCAAGTGAGATTCTTAATAAGTGGATTGAATATAAAAAAAAAAACCTCTTTGAACTGTAAATGTCAATAAAAAACTAATCCTTCTCCATAACTCCCTCCCTGACCTACGTACTGCGTTCCTCGGTTTTCATGGTGCTGTTAAGTTAGATTACAGGCTGGAGGAATCTGTATATTGATGATGATGATGATTTGTCAAGGCTGGAACTCATTTAGTACTGAATGGATAGAAATGATGCCACATTTTTACAATTTTATGTCCTTGAACAATATTTTAACAAAAGTCTGATATTTTATAAACATTTGTCACTGGAAATTAGTTTTTTGTGTGAAATTATCTATTTGTGTGTTTAAAAGGAGACAAAAAGGAGCATCCCATTTAAAGTTCCAGTGCATCTGAGGATAAATAAAAGCTTGTGTCAGTATTTAAAAAAAAAAACATTAAATATGTTGTTATGCAGCTGCCTCATTTTCTTCCTCTCTCTCTCTCTCGCTGACAGATATCTATTAAAAGCTGGTGCTGACGTCAAAAGTGTCCGCCATCTTTGACAAGAGCTGCACTGCAACCCCATCCTCCCACCCACCCCCCTCCACCATTGAAGAAGAAGTGAGGAGGAAGCAGAAGGACGCGCAGTGCCTTTGCAGCATCCCAGTCACATTCAGAGAGAGAGAGAGAGAGAGAGGCTGTAACCGCTCAGCTGCTGGTAGAGACAGACGCTTCCTCCAGTACTGACTGCAGGGCACTGACAGCAGGCGCAGGTAAGATCCCAGCTCTTTTATCCATGCTTGATGGTGTACTCATTAAACAATGTGATGCGGCGGCAGAGGTTTGACAAAATCAAGCAGGTGATGTCCTTCTTGTCCTCTCTGTAATAAATGAAGCTAATGAGGAGGTAAATGGCATTAGCTAATCTGGGACACGAAGATGTTGATGTTTGCTGTTATTAACGGGAAGGAAGAAGGGAGATCAAAGCGCGGTGAGAGGGATGGGAGGCAATGCGTGACGTCCTGGGTGATCAATCTGAAACACGCAGCGGATCGCTGGGAGGATGGCTGCGCTGCGCTATAATGCGCATGTTGGATGTGGGCGATTTCAGCACCGCGGACAGCGCCAGGCGCAGGGCGCGCTTCCAGCAGGTGGAAAAATGGTTAAAAAGATAGAGAGGGTGGGGTGTGTGTGTGTCCAAACCCCGCATTATATGATGCGGGGGAGGGGTTCGGTTGCTTTTCTGTTTTTTTGTTTGTTTGTTTTTTCACATTTCAGTCCCTCATCCCATCCTGTGATGTCGCAGCAAAATGAGGAGGCATGAATCAGTCTGTGACAGCCTGACTGAGCCTCACACACCGAGGCAGGGGGACTGCGGTGGAGCTATCAGGGAGGGGCGGGGGGCACGATCGCGCTGTAAGAATGCGTCGCTTGTTTTTACTGCTTTCACGCAAAGTGCGCGGCATCTTTTAGCGTGGCTCTGGCATTAAGGGAGCGCAAAATAGATCCTGGTGCTGAGTGCAAGAGTGGTGGGCGGGGGGTGAGGGGTTCCCTCCAGGGAGAACCGCGGTGAAACCCGCACTATGACACCCCCGCCTGGTTCCTCCTCTTCTCTTCACCTGAGGGTCCGATCCATTAATCCACCAATCCATGCGTGGAAAACAAGTGGCGCTAAATAGCCGCACCACTTTTACCCACATCTCCCTCCAGACATCCGGTAAAACATGTTTTTAAGAGAAATATTCTGGAAGAGCAACATTCCACAGTTTTAATCTATAAATTAATATTTAGATCCAGTTCTGGTTAACATCTTGCTTCTCTGTGTTGGTATGACTGCTGTTAGATGTAGGAACGCAGACTTGTTGGCCGGTTGCCTTTAAATGCGATGATGCAGCAGATTGCATCTCTGGCGCAGCTGGAATTGCTTCACGCGCTCACATGGAGTAGAGGCAGCTGGCTCATGTTCTCCAGTGGAAGCTGTCACTTCTAGTTAGGATGGATGTTTAGCTCATTAGTGGGAGTCTTACAGCCTAACAACAAAATCAAATAAGATTTCACTTTATAAGGAAATAGGTTAATCCATACCATGATGAATAAAATACCGCCCCCCACCCAATAATCACCACTATATCACATTCTGCAGTTTTCACAGTTTGGGCTGCAGAGAGGGGAGCCACAGTAACAGGGAGGGGGTGGAGGTGATGGAGGTGTAAGCTGGAGGGGAGGGTCACACAGATGCTGAAAGCATTATGAGGGGCTGCTCTGTGTGGGTGAACGGTGACTCACCCGAGGGTGGTTTCTCAGAAACATCCAGGTCATCCTTAAATTTCACGCCATCACTTTTACAGTGGATGGATAAAGCAGTGAGGACGTTTCAGGGAGTGAGGCTGCTGAGAAAAGGCTATTGAGTGTTTGGGTTCAACCTTTATTTGAATTAGTCAACCTTGATTGATAAAAGTTGCTGTGCCTTGTATCGTCTTCAAAACCTTAAATCAGTATGACAGAATTACACCAAATACGAAAAGTGGAAGGAAAATAATACCTGGTTTACCCTGATACCTCTACACAGAAACCAGTTGAAACATCTGTCTTCAGAGGTCAACCTATGAGGGATTTAATCTCAGTATAAATGTAACTGCTCTGTTATGGCCTCAGAGGTTTGTTAGTGTACGAAACAAACGGCTTTGTGGGGAGCAAAAACATGGCGGGATAGAGAGAAAGATGAGGAGGAGTATTAAGTAGAGTTAATTTATCATTACTTTGCTGTCCACGTAAAATACACAGGAGGCTAATGGGAACTGTGGAGGAGCTGCAGAGATAGTTATAAGCTTTAGACGTTTGGACTTGTAGGAGTGGAAACGTAGGAGAGACAGCAACCATGTTAAATTACAGTAGATGGTTAAAGGAGACCAGAATTAATGAAACATTCTGGTTTACATGTACGGCGCTAAAGGTGTTGGGAAACTAAATACAACATCCTGGCAGTGAAACATGGTGGGGGCAGCATCATGCTATGAGGAGGCTATTTCTTTAGCAGGTAGACCAACCATGTTAAGGGTTTATGAAAATGAGAATGAAGCAACAGTAAATTTAAGTTAAAGGCTGAAAATAACACTGGACTTAGCTTGAGCTATTTCACAAAGAAATATGAAGATTTTGCCGATTAGATATACAAAGTTTTTAGAGACAACCCGAAATACTTCCAGCTATAATTACAGCCAAAGGTTGTTCAGCAAAGCATTGATTTAAAGGGCCTGAATACAAAAACATGACACAAATTTCCCCCCCTTTTTTTTGTAAAACATTTTCAACTCCATCTATTATTTTTTTACGAGTTGGTCTATTATGTCTAGGCCTATCATATTAAATCACTATAAAGTTTGTAAATGTAAAATGAGCAAAATATAGAAAATTTGGGCTGTTAAAAACACATTTTAAGGCTCTACATCTGCCCATCAGCTGATCTAAAATCTGGCACCAATTTAACAATCCAGTTGCTTATCTAAAGCTGCTATTTCATCATGGTCATTAATGTGTTTATTAGAATATGTAATTAGCATTATGAAGATACAGGCTATTTTATATTCAGGGTGTTGATTATGGTTTCCTTTTCATAAAAAATTCTAACCCAGTTGAGCTTCTCAGGTCAAGCTCCAGCCGGAGGTGATTAATGACTGTACCTGTCTGAGCTCCCTACATTAAGCGTCTGCTATTTTCTGCTAAAGGGCTTTTTTAGGTCCACTCAAGTACAGATCTGAACCACAAGCTTTCGTCAGCAGTTTCCAATAGCATCAGACCACAGTTTAAGAGTTGTCTTGTAATAAAAACTACCCTGTTAGACCCTGTTGAGCTTATCGTGCCTCTGATGTATTGCGTTGTCCAAGTGTGCTGAAGGTTAATTTTTTTTCTTTCATTTTCTCATCTTTAAGAATCTGGGGAGCTATGAAGGCCGTGTTCAGGGATTTTATGATGTAGCTTTTTGCTCTATAAAGGTTAAAGTCTTTTATTCTCCTAAAATCAGTCAATGATCTGAAAACAGGTTTGATTATCATGACATATGCAAACACTAAGTATATAAAATAAAATATATGAAGAGAGATGGACAATAGACATAACATATAGACCTGCAGTATAGAAAATACAAGTGTTGTGGTTCTAAGGTATGAAAACAAAAAAAAAATGCTATAAGAAAAACATCTTTAATTGAAAACAGAAAAGCTACTGTATGACTGTACATAGTCCTCAATCAATAACAGATTGATCATTTAGCTTAGAAGACTCTTTATGGCATTTATTATTTCGATTTTGATGAGCAGACATTAATCATTAGTAGGAAAACATGAAGAATTATGGCTAAATGTTAAAGCGGCTTTAAGGTAACTGTACGTATTGAGTGGGAAGACTTGAGAGCTGTATAAGGGCAAGGCAGAGGCCGGATATGTCATGTCGTTTAAAGTGGTAATAATTGTTTCTTTTTTCCTAATTCTTATTTGTGTTCATGATTTTAAATCTCTAAGGGTTCACCCTCTAGATCAAGGGTGTCAAACTTATTTTATGTAACGTCACTTCAGCATAATCAAGTCTTTAAAAGGGTCAATTGCAGCTGTAGGAATGAACATTTTGTTTTCATTACTTCAGTTATGAAGAGCAGATTGATGTATTATCATAACTTTACTCCAAATTTTCTTTAGCAGTTTTAGCTTTTTCCAGTCTTTAAAAAACATATGCCTCCTTTTTACATGATATGCATTTTCTGGATGTTAGTGGTCAGATAAATGGTGATGAGCTGGATCTTGCATACAAATGCTCTGGATCAGTGGGTCTCGCACATTCCAGCCTGGGACCCCAGAAATAATGCAACAGACTGCCAACCCCCCCGAAATTACATTTAAATTCTTTGCTCTATATTGATTCATAAATGTCAATGAAATCAAATAAATATTTAATTTTGGAATACATTTTTTTTTTTTTTACATTTAGTTATTATACGTCTTCTTTTAAATGTATTTCCAGTTATTTAATGGGGCATTAAATATTTAATTGGGCATTTTACAATTTAAATATATATTTGAATTGCATATTAGATCAATAAATAAATATAAAATCTCATGTCATTTATTTATCACATGGAATATTCACATGAATGTATTTCATTAAATATTGTAGCCCTCCACCATGCCTTAAAAATCGCATCTCAATTATTCTAAAACCAGTTTCCTGACCCCCTATATGTTGTCTTATCTGACTGTTTTGGGGACCATTTAAGGAGCCCCTGCTCTAGAGCCTGACAAACACAAATATTAACTAAAACCTAAAACCTCCTCACATAGGTTTCTTCTTAATATCTTCTATTCTCTTTTGGTTTTTGCTGTTGTTGTTGTAGGATGACTCTGTCTTATTATAATAGGTTTTAACAGTGAACTATATAGTAATCTCTACCTCTAAACATAAACTATCAAATGAAACTACCAGCTTTAATGTGTTTCTTTTGAATTCAGACATCAGAATCTCTGATGTCAGTATGTTGAAAGGAGAGGTGATTCTCATTTTTTCTAACCGTAACATTCAATATGGCTAATTTGATTATAAGAGTAATCTGTATAATGTATAAATCTACAGTCTAACTGACATTTCTGAGCGTGTTACTAGAGTGAATGCAACAGAGAGTACAGTGGTTGCCAAAGTGTTGTTATTACAAGGGAACTGAGTAAGAGCCTAGTTTTGTAATCTTACTGTTATTTTTTAACTCCTAAATTTTGATCAGTTTCATTTGTTGCTGACTTTTTAGGCCTGATTGAACGATTTTGCTTTCTAGATGGAGGTAAAAGGTAAAAGAAAAATATTCTTGCATTACAAGTGAGTCCCAGCTGCTAGAGTTCAGTCTTTGTTGGTCAGGAGTGTTCACAGCTTGTACAGTATCTCCATTTTCCTCTGACACAAATATAATTAGACCAAAGTCCAGTAGACACCAGTTGCTTTAAGGTTGTTAGCATCGCCTTGTGTCATGCTAATAAATGGCAGTCACTTCTTGCACATGTTTGAAGCGTTGTTCTCCAGTGAGTCCAAACTGGGACAATTTCCTCGGTCTCAGCAGAGGGATGTTTTAAGTGTTGATTATTTGTAATGTAATGTAATTCATAATGTAAAATACCAGCAAAATATATTGAAGTTTAACATTTACGGTCCACATATATAATACCTCACTTAGCGAAAGACTATTATCAAAGGAAACAAAAAAGCTTTGTGTTTCCTATTCCTCAGGTCTGAGTAAAAAAAGGCACCATTCCGCCCGAAATGTTGAACGCTTTAGACACTAGAGAATCGCAGAGCACCGGTTTTGCAGACTAAGGTTGTTTTAGGGAGCTGGAAGAACAGCATCCAGTCTGCAGGTGGGAGCTACCAAAGAGTAAATAGTTGTCAGCTGCAAGGCAATGTGGAGCTTTTTTTTTTGGCTACTCAGCTCCTGTGGGACTGCATGTTCCGAGAAACACTCTGCATGCAGACAAAACAAAAACAGTGAAACAAAATGGCCACTGCCCAGATCCGGGCCTTTGGGCAAATTTGGCACATTAAGATAAAATGCATTTTCGCACTAATATTCTCTATTAAGACATTATTCACACCTGATGTTTAATGTCTTGACAGCAGTGAAGCAGTTCCAGTTAGGAGACAAGTCCATTAATTATGATTATGATTAGTCATGTCGTCTTTGCCTTGCAGCCATTTCCTTTTTAAAGAGGTATTAAAACTAAAGCAAGTCAAAATTACCTTTAAGTTCCTTTTTTAAAATTCTTTCTAATCCCCTTTTATGGGCATGATCCAGTTAGCTGATCGTGAAATGTCATCTTGCAGGCTTCTAATAAGCAAATATTCGGTTCCTCTTCAATCTGCAGCCTGACACATATCCCTCTGAGGCCATGTGACTGAAAGCTGACCCATGAAATAATACCCTGTCATTACCTGTTTGGGTCAGTCAAACAACAATAATTTGCTGACTGTTTGTTGTACCTCTCCAAAAAAATCACCAGGTATTCAGACTAATATTGCCAGACCGCTCTCAAGGATT
>NW_015151016.1:349935-354240 GCF_000732505.1 Cyprinodon variegatus | reverse complement strand
GTGCTGAGGCCTTGTTGGTGCTTTGATGTTATATCGTGTCATTAAAGCAACACAGCATAACTTTTAACCTGAACACTAGCTTATTTTGAGCTATATTAAATTATTTTTGCACTATATTTAATGAATGAGTTATCCACTTTACAGGAGACTGAGTTTCCCTTAACCAGCTTTTAACTTAGTTAAAAGCTTGTTGTTCAGCAATAAAGCAGGTCTGAGCCTTACCTGCTCAGACATGTTTTTGGTTTTCTGATATAGTTGCTAATCTAGAGGGATGAATGGTTCCATGTTTTACCACTAACTCCATGACTTTTCAATCTGTTGCTCCAAAGGGGTTTGTTATCACATCCTAAAACACAGAGTGAGGCTGGTTAATTTAGATATGGTGCAGCTTTTAAGGGAGCTAAACCTGAAAGTTATAGGCCTGTCGCCCCTACCGGCTAAAAGTCACAGTGCACTGTTTCTTCAATGAATGCCGTCCTTAGAGGCATCCTCCTGTGACCTTTATAATGTATGTGAGACAACACAAGACAAATTGGTATAATTGTTAGAAAATCAATAACTGAAACACTTTATAAATGGAACAAATTTGTTTCATATATATATTTATTTTAAACTCCTTGTCTGTGTGGAATAATCCTCTTCTAATGGTTTTAAATGTTGACTTGGGGATGATTCATTAAAATCAAGATTACTTGAAAACTAGCTCCTTCTATCTGCATAAAGGAGTCACTAAATCAAAGAGAGACTTCTGTGTTGTTTGCTGAAGGTGCTGCATTCCTTGTTACCTTGGCATGAACATTAGAAACTAGGAACTGGTTGGGGCTGTACGCAGACATTAGTTTGAGTGATGCCCCCAGATGGAGTGGTACCCTGAGGAGTGAGCCACATCATCAAATGAACTGAACTTCTCTAGTCCTACTAACCACTCAAAGGTCTTCATGCTAGAGCCACCTTCACTGACCTGTAGGCAACTTTGAAGTTAGGTATCTCGCTCAGGGGCACATTTTTATGTGAAAGCAGGAAGCTGAAAGGGAACCTACAACTTTTGGAAGCTGTACTGTTCTTAGCTTTAAAGTTATAGAGCCTCTGGAATACCTCATTCTGTCATGCAAGCTGCAAAAACCTTTTCTTTATTTCATTGAATGTTGTGCGTACTTTCTTTGCAAAGGCCTCAAGAACATAAAGTTTTATTATTTATGTTCCATCAGATAATGAAACTTCTCTGACTTTTTTTTTTCTTTTTACTTTGGAGGTTATTTTAAGACTGAATAACTTCAAGTATCTTTTCAGCATTATATTTTAATCAGTTTCTCAGATTTAACACTTTTCAGTTGAAATGGATACATAGGAGAACTAATATAAAGGGATTTATAATTAAAAATCCTCTCTTACCTTATTAATAGAAACATTCTAAGATTCATAGTTTGTAATTTGCAGATTTATTTTGTACTTCTTTTTTTACATCTTAGTGCACATTAGATGTTTTTATACGACTTTGCAATAATTATTTTACTGGAGACCAGATTTTCCTGGCAGACTGAGGCATCTATAAGCATTTGAATCTGTCCTCTTTAACTGTATGAAGAAATTCGGGGATCTCTGACCGATGAGAATGGCACTGCAGTTTTACCCTGCATCATCAGCATCCCGAGGCTGATGCTGTGACTAGAGGAGGGATGAAATGTGTTCACATGGATTACAGGATACCAGCTTGATGGAATGCTGCAGCATCTTAGAAAACAAAGAAAAAACTAGACCGAGAGCTGCTTTGCATGCTGCTGCTGCTCCAATTGCTCCCTGCCTGGGATTCCATCAATTCTGGAGAAATAAAAACGACACCTGCTGCTTTTAAAAGGTAGTAAAATAAACGTGGTTCTGCATTCTGTTTAAAGCAGGCCGCAAAACGGCTTGTGCAGAACACACTTAGGTGAGAGTAAGTCCTATGTCTATATGCACCATCAGTAATCTGCTGCATGGAACCCCATCCTTCCTGCGCCCCCCTTTTTCTTTCTTATATGTTTTAACCGTTAAACTGCCTTCCATGTCAGGTTCTGCCCATCATACCCGTCCCTCCCCAGACCTTTAGCAGCTAAAGTGTCATCTGCAACGACCATGTGATATTAAATCTGAGATGAAGATTGGGCTGAGAACAATTCAATATCTTTGGTAGGGTGTGGTAACAAAGCAGTGGTATTATTTTTGTCCCTTTTTAATCACAGCATATTCCTTTGTGCTATCTGTCTCCTTTTTTTTTGGTTCTAAAAATAAAGACCTCAATCTGTGCCACCGTTTTCTTCTTCTGTCGCCCTTTCTTCTCTGCTTGCTGTTTGTTCCCAGAGAGCTGGCTGATAGCAGCGGCAACATGGAGAAATCTAATATTCAGTCCAAAATTAAGAGCATTCGCACTTTCTGACTGTAATTAGCAAAAATAGCAGCAACATCATCTTAAAGAGGCAAAGAAAACCCAATAATATTGATATCTAATGTTTAATGTCTGCCGTAGTCCAACTCTCCACTGATCCCCCATAATAAAACACTGTTGGCAAGGATACAGCACGGCCTGTAGGGTTTGCATCACTGTTGTATAACAAGCCTTGAAGCACGCTGTGATGCAGATTACAGTTGAATGCTTGTTTTTCCACTCAGACATGTGAGATCTTCATCTACCAATGGGTTATAGTGTTCTTAATAATCTGAGAAAAACACACTAATGGCCTTTTATGTGATGTACATCAATCTCAGAGTCAAGCTTTTGTATTATGACTTTCTGATGCATGAAGTGAGCAACTCCTATACTGTTCTACAAGTAATAGATCTAAAATCGTAGAACCAAACAGCTGAGCTCATTGAATACAAGGATAAATCTCTAGTAAAGCTTAATTTTCCCTTTGAATGACTTATTTATTCGCCTCTATATGCATCACTGTACAGATTTATTCCATTTCAGCTTCTCTGTCACACTGAAATATTTCAGATCACGAAATAAATGATTTACCGGTAGCTTGACAAGTTATAAGACCGGTTTAAGGTCATCCAACATCTCAGACAGATTTAACTCCAGATTTTATTTTAACTGAAGAGAGCGAATCGTAATAAAGCCTGGTTTATGCTGAGGCCTCCCCCCCCCTTCCGCAGACACTGTGGTGCACCTCCCCAAAATTGTAGGTGACCACAGACAGTGCCGCAGACAGGAGGCCTCTGATTGGTCAAATCTACATCTACATCTACTTTACACTATGCATATTTCCTATTTTAAACATATTTTACCTTACCGTCTTGTTTTGTTTGTATGACCGGCTTTGTGGAAAACAACTCGTGAAGTTGGAGCAGCTAGGAGAGCGAGTCTGCAAAGATTGATCAGCTGCATCTCAGTCAAAGTGTGCATTGGTCCAGTTGCCATTGTTGTTGAATGACGTTGGTAACCGGAAGAGAAACACACCACCCACCACACCCACAATCGTAGCTAGTTGGTGATTGTTCCTCTTGGGTTGTGGCGTGGAATAACATAGCATACACAACGCTTCAAAATTGGGCGTAAATCAAAAATATCTGCGTCATACATGTGACAAGCTAACGTTTACACACTGCTGCAGGAGTATAACCAGCCCTTAAGCCACCAGGTCCGTATGGTGTCAGCCTCAGAGTCCTGAAAGCCTGTTTAGAGCAGCTCTATTGGATTCTTCAGCACCTCTTCAACCTTAATCTGACCCTGGAAACAATTCCTGATACGGATCAAACTGTTTGTCAAAATAAGCATAGCTGCTATACCTTAACCAGATATCTAACAGGTGAAAGATGTCTAAATCTGCAAAATGGCCTGTCCTGGTATATTCCCCTCATTTTTCTCTCATTCAGCCATGTGCCTGTGACATGTGGGGACTAATGGTGGGAACCAATGAATAAGTAATGGTTCTGGACTTCTCTGGTTAATAATGCAAGCCGTTTTCTCTAGAGCAGGCCACTGAGATGTCACTGTTAGGTTTAATGTGGGCCCCTCTGTAGAAACCTCTAGCACTTTTATTAATGTTGCATTGCTTTACTTAGTGATGCTCTCCAGCTCATTCTGTGGGACACCAAGACCTCCCTTCACCAGAGGGGTTAAAATTTACCCCACTGAGTTTGGGGTCGCCTTCCAGTAGGGAGGATGACCAGACCTGAGGATCCTGTAGTCTTAGGTAATGGGTCTATGAATAAAAAGATCTACTGTTTTTGACTCGTTCTTCATGACAGAGCAGGGCTTGCTTTCATGGAGCAAAGAGCAATTTAGTAGAGGAGCCTGAAAGAGCTCACTTTCAACCACCTTTT
>NW_015151016.1:347372-349156 GCF_000732505.1 Cyprinodon variegatus | reverse complement strand
TATCAGACTCATATTCTGCCTAGAATTGAGTCGGACTACGTCAGGCTACATCAGAAGCTTTGTTCTGTCCAAAAACCTGCAGTAATCTGTGCTTTGAATCATGGTCTCCTCAGAACACCCCGTTGAATCATCCACCTGTTGATTGAAGGTAAAAACGATGGACTTATAGGGGACTTCCAAACCAGAGCCTCAGCATTATACTACCTTCTCCATGCTTTACACTCTCAGTTGGATCTCTTCAAATTTACTTTGTGTCCTTGTGCTCAGATATCTCAGTCGTTGTCTCCCCTAACCATAAAACTTTGCTTAAGACGTCACGTGGAACTCTTTGACATTTATAAGGTTATTGACTTTATAAACCGATGTGGTAATTCCCACAAATATTTCGCATCATCCAGGCTTGAGTTTAGAAGCAGAATAGGAGCGATTTCTCACTCTAATCACAGCAAAGCTCTGTATTATTTATTCAAAACAAAGTCAAGTAAATATTTGTAAAGCTTAACTAAGGTATTTTAATGTTAAGCTTACAGTAGGTAAGAAGCAAGTAAAACACGCACATAAATACGACTAACTCATCTGACAGAGACCTGATGTTTGTCCTTAAGAAAATAAATCTCCTCAGAAAGGCCCAGTTAGAATGATTCATGGACAGAATCATCTTTCTGTTATTAAATGCAACATAAAATAGTAAAATACCAATTAATGCAGCATGTCAGCGTTTCAGTTAAATGAAATGCTTTGTGCTCAATTCTGTGTCTAACAAAATGTAAACTATAAGGAAGAAAAGGAAATATTGGTAGAAGAAGAGATTAAACACATGATAGGCAGAGATGCTGAAATGATTGAATGAGAATAGAATATCTGATTCCCCCTGAGGAAATATGAGGGGAACAGAGACATCTACATATCTGTCTGAATAGTTACTGTCATGATTGGAGTAAACCTTGAGATAGATGAACAGTGAGCAGGAAAAATAAATATTCTATGGAGCCCATAAATTATTATGAGTCATGCAAACAAGGAATGAATGAGCATTAATTGTTCAGAAAAAGCATTGAAGCTGCACCAAACTCCCCTTTAGAGAATTTCCCCATATGTTTTATTTTATTTTTCGTTTCTTAGTAAATGTGTTATACCCTATTATAGTCCGCACTGATGAAGTCCACCTATTTTATCAGCTGTCCATTTGTACAGAAGGAGAACGAGCCACAAAGATGCTTTAAGTCCCGTGTGAAGTTTGGAGACATCAGTGATGATCTGGGAAGCCAGGTCAGCTGCCGGTGTTAAACCACTGCAGTAAACCAGTCAGCTGCAGTCGTTCCAGAGATTTTAGGAAAAGATGCTGCAGAGGAACTGGAACCCTCACTTCCAAAGCTCCTGATATCTGCTTTAAAGACTGCGACACATCGGCCGCAGCATTAGCTAAACATTCATACAGGTCTGCAGGTGGAGGGCCGGTTTTGATGATTTGCTTCCTGTTCACTGCAGCAGTCCGATTCCCTGGACACAGGCCAATGGTTTTGAATTTTATTAATTAATTCTGTAAAACTGTCACTTTACATTGCACCAAATGCTAAATGGGCTGATTTTAATTTCACGCTTTTCTAGTCCTACTGACATTCAAAGCCGCATTCACTCACAGACTCAGTCATACGTTCAAACCCACAACTTTTCGACACCCAGACAGCTACTCTTCCTGTAAATCCACCTTACAAAGGGCTTAGATTTGAAATTAGGAAACCATTAAAAAATTATGTTGTTTGTAACGTTTGTGTTTAAGAAAA
>NW_015151016.1:341802-346375 GCF_000732505.1 Cyprinodon variegatus | reverse complement strand
ACAGGTTCTTCCTCTACATTGTTTTCCCCTTTTATGACAATGAGAGGCAAGAATAGACAAACATCTATGTGCAAAACAAGCTAGCAAAATGAGATTTTGCATGCTTGAAATCTGGGTCAAATCTGAATTTAATCGTCTTTTAAGAATTAGATAAAGTTCCCTTTGTTTTTGCTTTTCCTTCGTATGTGCCATGGGTACTTGATCAAGTAATAAATGCAGCAGCAGCACCGGTCCTGCTGAGAATCAACAGCACACAGAGGCTTCATGTAGCTCGATGCCTCTTCACTCACAGCTCCTATAAATATGCTTAAACCTAATTAGGCATCTTTCAACTGAATGTTTCTTTTTAATTTCATGACCCTCTGTTTTGAGTCCTTTTTATCAACAGGAATCTGATTTAGATCACAAACTTGTCATCTCTTAAGCACTAGTAGCCTATTACTATATAGGAGGCAAGAAAAGTCAGCAATTAAACCATGCATCATTTCTAAAATGCATTGCCCTGCATAGAGCTTTTAGGTGCAGAGTCTGTGTCATCTGGGACAGAAGGCTTCGCCCACCTTGTTATGATGGAGTGAGCAGTCTGCTTGATATTCTGCCTCAGAGCTCCAGGTGGACCCTGAGTGGCTGCTTCACCCACTCGCATCCAAAGATGCTCAAACAACATCTGATGGTTGCACACTTGAAGCATGCGTGAAGGATCTGAATCTGTTTATTTGTGTTGCGACGCCTGTTGTGCCGTGATCACACAGCCTTCCTCCGTGCAGACACGGCGGCATTAAAAGGCCGGGTTTCTGACGTGCAAACAAAAGGAGTCAACGAGGAATTCTCTCCAACACCTTTAGCGTAACTTTGATTCTTTTATATTTCAGCTAAAATACAAAAGAATCTGTTCCCCCTAAATTAATACTTGAATTCACCTTTTGAATTATCTGGTCGCATCTTTTCTCTCTCTTCAGGTGATCATTTACTGTTCTTCTGGTGAAGTCATTCGCTTCCTTAACTACAAAAACCATCCTCTGCTGACTTTGACATCTGAAGCTTCAAGAATTGCTCATTATTCGGTTCACGTTAACAAAATGTCAAGTTTTATCTAATAAAAAAAGGCTCTCCTGAACTATGAACCTGTTGTCCTGCCAAATTACACAAAGCTGAAGTGTATTTTCCATCAAACCATAACATATTCTCCTACCCTCTGCAAGTTGTATAAGGAAGCAATGATTTTGTCTTCCCGACATTTTAGTCCAGACTTCTGGAGACTGACGGCACATAGAACAAAACCTGTACAAAGCAGGAATTCCCCCAGATCCTTTAGTGTTACATCAAGCCTCTGGCAGCCTCTCTGATCAGTTCATGTTGTGTTTTAATCAATTATTTTCAAATGGCCAGTTTCCTTAATGTGTCCCTTGTACCATATTCGCCTCATTAATGTCCCTGCAAACTATGGCTCTGGGCAGAATCCGTCTAAGAAAGCAGAACATTATCTCAGGTTGAATGCTGAAGTTAAATGTAACTGGGTTTACAGGCTTTACGTCACATTAAAGCTTTTAAAATGTCTCACGTGACTTTGGCTGGTGCAGTGAACAGAGCCCATCTGCATACATCTGTGTGGACAGACTCAGACCCACAGCTGCATCATAATGATGAAAGCGTCGCACAGCGCCCGGGGTTTTCATTCACAAGACAGTTTATGTAAATGAAGCTGAGCTGGAGACCACTGTTTCCATGCAACATGCATGTTCCGGTTCTCCCTGCTCTCTCAGGCCCCCTGCTTCATATCAGCGACGCTGGTTACATAAACCTTAGTGGGCCTGGATGCCTGAATGTAGCCAGATTTCAGAGGAACTGAAGAAAGAAGCAGCGTCATCGCCCGCCCCTGTCGTTACATAACTCAAATACAGGCAATTAAGTTTTAACAGGCTGCAGTGACCTTTTGCTTTAGATCCCAATCAAAAGCTGCTCATTTTGCATCTTGGCTGCCCTCCACACTGAAGAGACTGAGAGAGAGAGAGAAGTAAAGAACAAACTACACGTCCACCATGTTTCCACCTGATAAATATTGTCTTGGTGAGATCAATAGTTGCTAAATCCGAACCAATGTATCATAAAAAGAATATATACTATTGTACTCCGAGCTGCTAATCTGGTAGAGTAACGCTGGCAAAGTGAAATGGCTTCACAGAGACATCAATCTACGGATCAAACTGTTGACCTGTACGCCTTTAACCAGAAGGCTGCTCCGTCATCCATGAAACGTCTCCACTCAGAGGAGAGAAATTCCTCCTGAGAGCCGCCCTCTGATTTACATTCTGGACAGCCCAACCAAATGTTTTAATTCCTTTACAGAGTTAATGCCCTCACAGAAAGCCCAGCCATCAATGGCTCACTGAAAAGGAATACTCATTTTGTTATATACATTAATTTAAACCTGTTCACATTTTGTCTTAATGCTAGCAAAAACAGACCTCAGTAAATTTTAATGTGATCTTAGATGATCAACACTTCAGAAATATTCAAAAATGAGCAAAAAGGTATTCAATTGTGTTTTATAAACTTTGGTGATTCACGTTATCCTGCAAGCTTGTCTGGTTATGTCTGGAAAAATAACCATATATTTCCTTTTTACTCTTTGCAACGTTTTGGATGGAGAGCATTGTAAACATTTGCTACCACTCTTTATCTTGAGCCTCAGTTTTGACTAGACCATTCTCACAAATACATGTAAATCCTTCCATTGTAGCTCCTGTATAATTTGGGCTGATATTAACCCAGAATGAGAAGCTCTCAGTCCCAAGTCTGTTGGAGCCTATAACTGGTTTTCCTAACATATCACTTTGCATTTAGCTCCTTCCATCTTTGCAATGACTCTGAACAGCAATGCATGCACCATATCTATATTTTTTTTCTCTTTTAGCATGACAAAGCACAAGGAATCAATATTAACATAAATCATACTGCTGAAAGGATTTACTGATCTACATCCAAACAGATACAATGTTCAGTCCTATTTTTAATCCACCGGGATTATTAGAATGTTGATGATCTTTAAGGACAAATGAAGGCTGACTGGACCTTTTGCTCAGGTAGCATCCAGTCCCATTTTCTGATGCCCTGCTGGATTTGATTGAACTTCAGAGGGATAGAAACCAAACCTGTGGACAATGAAATGAATGGAGCCACCAACTGCTATGGTGTAACCTTTTATTTTATTTTATTTATTTTTTTTATTAAATGCCCAGGGCTTTTTTATAGTTATAGCCACTGCATAATAATAATTCAAGTTTTCTTGAAATATATTTTCTTCTCAACTGATTACATAAATATTAATCTACTTATTACATTTTAAGGGTATAAATACTCATCCTATTGGCAGATAACTTAATTAACTTGCTCAAATTAATGAAAAAATATTCTTATTTAACAAAAGTGTACATAATTCAGGGCAGTTTTTGTATAAGAGCAACAGAAAATATACATTTACCTCAGTATATTAACAGATTACTGCAGGTTCCATCTTTACTGATTTACATGTACGCAAACACAAAAAAATTTGTTGTTATGTTAAAAATAAGCCATATTCATGACCAAAAATTCATTGTTTCCATTCACTGCCCAGTAGGACACAGCATCCACCAGCATCGCTCTCCATTTCTGATTTACAGCTACGCCTGAGTGGCCACAGACCCATGGGTCCTTTTGCTCCTGACTTTTTTGTAACCCTGTCATCAGCCGTTACCCTCACTCTGACATTTACTGCCGGTAACGGTGAGCGGCTTGACCTCTTCACCTGATGTGAACAGGATGACAAGGAGGAACAGGAAATGGAAAAAAGGAAGAATCACGCTGCCGGTTATTAAAATCATAAACACAGACATGGTGATTGGTGCTCTGAATACACAAACCTGATCCATCCCCTGTCATTGTGTGCACAAGCAAACAGGCGTGCTGCTACTCACACTTCCAGAACATCCATTTTGTTCTGAGGACGTTGGCAGAGTGAGGTTTGCTGATTAGAGCAGCATGATTTCATTTACGGCCCTAAAAAGAGGTGCTGAGAAACACAAGATCTAACCTGTGCTGAAGTCATTACAGCTTGCTTCACTACATTAACATTTATAATCGCTATCAAAGTTTGTTAGATTACAATAGAAAAAGTTATTTCTTTCAGCAACACAATTAAAAAAGGAAAAATATCTGTTGTTGAGATAAATCGCACAGAAGGATATTACGCATTTTGCTATATTAAAGCACTTCTAATGAACCTTCAGTTTTGGTCAATTTTGGCTCCCCACTTGTGGACAAAAGCTGTATTGTTTTGCCTGAAGTCAGCATTTCTCATTTGCACAAATGTGGCTGTGTCCGAATGTCTAGTGGATGAAAGAGTAGCGGACTCAAAATTTCCCATAATGCACTTTTAAAAGTAGTGTGCATCCATGGTGACTAGACAAGCAGATACACCCCAGAATGCTTCGCAATAACTTTCCTCGCAAAGCATCATAGGGTTGTTTTGGGGACGAGAAAGAACAAAGATGGCGCAAAGAGCTTGAATCGCATGGTAAAAGTAGTGATCATC
>NW_015151016.1:317976-341392 GCF_000732505.1 Cyprinodon variegatus | reverse complement strand
AAATATCTTTAAATACACTTTATCATGAATTCAACACATTTTAGTAAACAGATAAATGGAGGCAGAAGATGTCTTTCAGTTATCAATGCACACATTCAGCGACACACAGGAGCTCTTTCAAGCTGGGCACCGTTTCATTCACAACACCTGTCCCATCAACCAGGAATCAAAAATACTTTAATAATCCCAGGGTGAAATTACTTTAGTTACATTACTCCATCTGTAATAGAGTGACTATAGGACCAGTATGATATAACGATTTCATACAATATATATAATTAGGGGGTCCCCGCTCCATCTCGCCATCAGTTTGGGGGTCCTTGGCCTGGAAAACATTGAAGACCCCTGCACTAAACCTTCATTTGCGGAGTTTCGCGAAGTGTCGTCCATATTAAAGTAGTAGTAGTAGCAGCAGGTAGGGCGAATGGACTAAACAGTCCTTAAATAGCGAGACAGCATCAGTGCAGACTCGCTGGAATTTGGCAGTGAGTGTAAAGGCAACCAAGTGGCGGAGGAAACGTGCATTTAAACATAAGTTCTGCTGGTTTGCCGCATCTTCGTCACACTGATCACAGGGTAGGAAAAAGAAAAGGGACGTCATTGATTCCAAAAGGGAAGGTCCTCCTTGAAACAGTTTTATTTGACTGTATACATTTGTTTTCAAAAAGGGAGCATAGCAACGACTGCTTCCTTTTACATTATAGGGAAGAGGCTATCCCATTCTCGATTATACCCCACCCTCTTCCACAGCTGCGAATGTGACTTCATTGGGAGTGACACTTGATAGTTAAGGGTTAGTGCTTAGGGGGCGCTTTGGAATTCAGCTGTAGTCACATAGACTTCTGTCTTTATAAGGACGGAGGAAAAGGGGAAGTGACGTATTTGCAGTTGTTTTGTTACTGCCACCCTCTTTAAGTGTCAGCGCTGCTGAAAGCGATGCAGACCCCCTCAGGTAATGAAAGGGGTGTAATCTAGTTGATTTATAATCACAAAAGTTATGAAAATATTTTCTGAAGGTTGAAAAGTTACTCAGTGTTGGTTTAATATAGTGATTAATGAAGCAAGATTCTTCAAATTAAAAGCACTTCCTGTTAGATTTATTCAGGTATATCCATTAGTTTGCAGCCCGTGCTGCTGTGCTTGTTTGTGCATATTTCTGTTAATAATAGAATAAACATGACATGCATGCAACGCGTTGCTGTATGCAATGCATTGCTGTTTGCAATGCGTTGAAATATATTTTGCGGTAGGGATGATAGACAACAGTGTTGCAGGGTCAAAGGGACAATAGATGTCATGTGATTCTGACCTGTGCTTAAAGAGTGATGACTTGTAAACACCTCTGTCTCTTTTTAACCTAATCCTATAAAAATCCTACTTAATCCTACCTTATAATCAGCCGCCTGATCCTGTTTTATTTACTCATCAGGTTAAGCTGCACATTACACAGGTACTTGGGGATATTCCAGTTCCTTTTATCTTTCAGTTTGCAACTTTTTTGTCTTAGAGAAAGGTCACAAAGGCCACAGCATTCAGCTAAAAACTTGAAATGTTTCTCTCTTCCAGCCCACCCCTAATTCCCACTAGGATCTTCTCTTCCCTTTTGGAGACCCTCTCCACCCCCACATCCAGCAGCCATGGCAGATGACGCGGACATGCGCAATGAGTTGTCAGATATGCAGCAACGCGCCGACCAGCTGGCTGATGAGGTGAGAAGAACACACTCGCCCAGTTACAGCTGTTCAAACTGTGCTACCATGAGTACAGTCCCATAAAGATGGGATTTGAGAGCCTGAATAAGCAGAGCAGTGACGGCTTATATTTATGCATAAAAATAGTGTATCATAAAAAATGTGATTATTACTTTTGCCACTTAATTCAAACAGATAAATTAATATAGAATTATCAAAGTGCAAGGAAATATTACAGTTTTTAATTTATTTATAATGTTAATAGTTTAGAAAAAAGTAGTAAAAAAAAAAATACCTTTGCATTCCATGTATTCTATTTTATGAAATATAAAAGGCTGCTGACTAGCCAGCCATCCAACAGACGGGAAGGATTCCTGCTTTTCAGCGTTGTTTTCAAGTATATGATGGAAAGTTGAGTGGTAAGAAAAAATGTGTTTTCAAAAAAGAACTTAATTGGATAACGCCTGCTTTGAAACAGATTTACAGAAAGAGGAGTAAGATGGGAATCAATGCTTCAGGAGCCACTTTGCACAGATCAATCCTGTTACAAATGACATATTCCTCATATCAAACTATTATAAAACCCCCAAAAATGTCAAACATCTTATCATTATCATTAACATTTTATCTGAGCAGTGGAGAAGGAGAATTGGACTTTTGCCAATGTATTATTGTCCACTTTTGGGATGCGATTAAAATTTGCATTTTATGTATAAGTAAAAGGTCATGTAGTCTGCAGGAAGCATGGAGAACCACATAATCCATGCCACTTAAAGTTTTTTAAACCCAGTGATGGTTTGGGGAGCTGTCTCATCTGCTGGCATTGGACCAGTGGGATTTAGAAAGTCCAAAATCAATGCAGCCATCTCCCAGGACATTTTAGAGCACTGGCCATAAGAGACACCAGAGCCAACAATGCAGAGGAGCTGAAGGTTACTATCTGAGCAGAACAACCGGATTATTGCTTTCATGCTTGGCTGCACTGATGCAGTAATTCATGCAAAAGGTTGTCAACCAAGTATAGATTGAAGATAAATGAAAATACTTTTAATCACTCTGACATTTCTGTCGGAATGATTCTTTCCTTATTTATCTTATATGATATTATAATTTTCAAAGAATTTAAATTCTGGGTTCAAATAAAGGCTACATATAACACAAGTCCATATAATATAATAGTTTCTTTTTTTATGCGTTACATAAGGATAAAAGTATTTTTTTATCTGTGGTGCAGTCTCAAAAAAATTCTGCAGACATCTAAGTGCTCGATAGTTAGAGAATATTGATGTACGGGAGCTCCTGTCTGTTCTCTGTGTCAGACAGAGAAAGAGAGTCTCTGTCAGGACCCAGAGCAGATCGGCCCAGAGCCCTCCAGCTCCACATATGACTCACTGTGGCACAGCTGAGCAGAATATTAAACACACACACGTGCATCAGCACAGAGCATGCACAAAATGGCGGCAACACAGTAACACTTTTCCTGTCTTTAACATTAAGAGGCTTTTAGATCCTGACCCCCCACTTCACATCAAAAGTGAGGGAAAAAAATAAAAGCTGCGTTTTTAATAATGGCTCATATTGCATTGCTTAACCCGATTCTACTGTATATTACGTGTTGCCGATGCATTGATTGTATGTAGTTTTAAGCAGCTAAGTGACTTGAGATGGATAATAATCTGATGTTTCATTTCCTTACAGTCACTGGAGAGCACTCGCCGTATGCTCCAACTGGTGGAGGAGGTAAGAAAACCCCCACTTTGAATAACTATCCCCCATCCATGAAGAATGATGACAGAATGTGAATAATAATAAAATGGGGTAAAATACAATAAAATGCATTCTGGTTTAGTGTAAAACGTTGATAGTCCTATGCAGCCAAATCTATTTTTTCAGAGGAAACGTGATAAAAATTATTAACTTTGATTCATGCCTCTTGTTCCTGAAGATCTCCTTATTTGAATATTTATAATCAGAAACCCCTTTTTTGTCTTGTCTTGTTGTCACAAGCTTTAATATATATATATATATATATATACAACAGCATTGTATTCAACAGATCAAAAATAGAAATTAAAGTAAGGTTGTAGTTTATGTTTAACCCCATTATTCTGAGATTCCTGAATATAAACGTGTCTGAACTAATCTCGATTCTTTGAGGTTTGTTTGAGATCACTAGAGAAAAAAAAGGTAAAAGAGACAGTGAGGGAAACTTTAAAGAGGGCTCTTTTATTAACCAATACTATCCCAAAGCCATTTTTACTGTACTCCACAACTTCCTTTCTACACACCCAAGGAGGAATATAGTGACAAATGCGTACTCTGTAGGGAAACTTTTTTTTTTTAAAGCAAAGAGGTTCTTCTTGGTGTTAAAGGAAGGAATATTGGAGCAGATCATACTTTAATTCCTGGAGAGGAATATGGAGGTTTACCTTCAACCAGTGAAACAAGAGGAAACATCCAATCAGAGCTACAAAGTGTTAACTTGGCAGTAAGCTAGATTGAAATGTGTAGAACTGAGTTGAGTTTGATGCCAATCTGTGACAGCTCTGTGACAAAGAGGGACGTATAGTACAATACTTCAGGCTGACTGGGTGATGTGCCAGCTAGTACCCACCTTCCATAATACACTTTCAGCCAATCGTAGCAGCAAATCTTGACGTTTCGCAAGCTAATGTATCAACCTTTTTCCAAATCCTGTCGGGAGAAAAGCACATTCATCTTTCCTATCTACAAATGCATAAAGTGCTTCTCTTTGCTTCGCTATTTTAGCTAAAACTGAGTCAATTGCGTTATCAACAGGTGAGTCCTCCAGCGTAGTCGTATTTGTAATGCCCTGACAAGGCCCTTCTAACTGTCCTCATTCCTAGACTGTATGTCCCACCCCAAAAAACCCTGCTGGCATGTCGTTGGTCCAGCTCACTGGTGGTTCAGAGATGGACGTATTAGTGGGAGTCTTTCAAGATGGACTTGTTGTGAGACTGAAAACTCAGATCTTGCAGCAATCCAGCTTGCAGTGCAAGGTTAACAAAGTGTATTCATGTCTCAAAATGGCCTAGTCAAAGTCCAGGTGTAAATTTGAGAAGAAAGACCGAATTATTGTTGTCAATCGAAGGTTTTCATCCAAACTGACTCAGACTGAGCTGTTCTGCAAAGTGAAAGGATTATAAGAGACATACTTTGATAGATAGCGGTGATGGCGACATGGGTGGCTGGAGGAGTCACCTTGATCAGGGCTGTCGCAAATCAGAACCACAGATACTGAGGTTTGTGGTTTTATTGGGAAAATACAAAGTATGTAAATATTTTAGCTGTGAAAATAAGAAATAAATGCACTTTTATGGATAATTTGCTTCAATTCCCAACATGTCTGAGAATAACAGCACAGGAGAGTGGTACAAATTTCTAAATAAAAGCCTGGCTTGAAGTTTGTATCCTATCAACGTAAAAACAAAAAGGTAGATCAATGTTTAAATGTCAAGAAGATAATGATCATCTCACTAATTAATGAAACAAATTCAGTATTTTTTTCCTTTTATTATGCTGAGGTGTGTGTATCTTTAACTGCCGTCTCTGAGTCAACCGTGACTCAACTGAATGATGGCGTGAATAACACATTACAGGAAATGAGCAGACGTCAGAGAGAGATAAGATGAACACACACACACCCACACACACAGATTCAAGAGAGCTATTGAAAGCACTAGTACTGGTAGGAAGATGATACCATGGTCCACTGATGGGAATACTGCAACAAGCAAACTGAGAAAAAGGGCGTAAAGGCTGTAGGCAGCTGGGGTAGAGGTGGAAGAGTTACTCAGTGCAGCTCTCAAGGTTAGAAAGATCATAAATGGAGATATATCATTAAAACACAATAACAAACTGTGCTGCAGGCTTGGAGGAGCTAGAGAAAAAGAATTGGAGTTAATTACACTTGACATCCAAAAAAAAACACCACTCTCAAAGACAGCCTTCACTAAATAATGAAATTAGATGAAGAATAATTAAATCTAGCACCGCCTGAAGCTGTTTTTATTGCCATTATATCCTGATTATCTTATTTGCGTTGTTAAAAGAGAAAAAATGTTTTCTTCATGTTTCCTTCCATGACTAAAAATATACATCTGTTTAAAGTTTAAAGACTTTAAAGAAGAGTTAAGAAATGTGAAAGAAATGATTGTGGTGGATCACTGACACCCAGTTTACACTGGAAAAAATCGAAATCTAGATAATTCATTTCTTTTTAATATAATTGCATTTGTTCTTGGATTGAGGAGGTAAAAGAGACATTTTATCAGTGGAACAAGATAACTTCCACTTAAAATAAGAAAACACAATTGTTTTGTCTTATTTTAAGTGCATATTATCTAATTATCTTATTTTAAGAGTAAAAATACTCATTCAGTTGGCAAACTATCTAATTTGCCTACTAAAATTAAGGGTGAATACACTTAATTATGGATATTTTAACTAATTTCTAGATCACTTTTCAAGTTTAGCACTTCCATGACCTG
The DNA here is from genome assembly GCF_000732505.1 of Cyprinodon variegatus. Classification (NCBI taxonomy): domain Eukaryota; kingdom Metazoa; phylum Chordata; class Actinopteri; order Cyprinodontiformes; family Cyprinodontidae; genus Cyprinodon; species Cyprinodon variegatus. The sequence goes on along the minus strand of NW_015151016.1, from coordinate 335,190 downwards.
AGATTTCTTCTGGAGGCTGGGGTCATTATTTTGTTTTGTTGTTGTTTTATTATTTAACATGTGATATCTTATAAAAGATGTGGGGCAGATTTTTTCTGTTTATTTCAGGTCAGTTATTTCTATTGATGCCTGTGGAGCAAGAAATAAATCAGTCAGACATCAATTAAGTCCTTCTTTAAACTGGTTGACACAACTTTGTGTCAGAATTTTGTTACATTAGTCTTACATAATATGTATGAGTCCCTCGCAGTATTTGGAACAGCACAGTGTCTGCCATTAAGAGAATGGTCCATTTTCTAATGTTAGCTAATGAACATGTGCTGCACATGTATTTCTTATTTTCTAAAATAATAGATCGTTTCCAAACCCATAAACCTCGTTTTAATCCAAGAAATAAACCCCTATGGCCAACTTCTTGGCTTCAGCTGTCAGATGTTCTACAGTCAGCTTAAGAAGTTTCTCTCAGCAGCTTACAAGTTAACTTCTCCTTTTTGGTTTAAAAATCTATTCAAAACATAAATAAGAAATAAGAAATTCGGGCCTCAAAGATGTTGTTGAAAATAAGGGTAGAGATTTGCAAACTAATCATTCACTTTACTGTATTACGTAAAAAGATTCTATGCTAACAGTTATGTGTGTTTTTTTATTATTATTATTATTCAGGCAAAAGTATTCTGAAAACCTGAGTCTGTGCCCAGTGACTTCATTGAGCATTTACACATTTACAGCTATTGCAGATGGTGATTGATAGGAATGCATCTTATTTAACAGTTATAACAAGAAGCTTAATTTGCACCAATTTCAGTTACTATAATCTCCCAGTGGTTTTAAATTATTACATGCCTATGGCAAAACATGGTGCAACCCTACCTGTTTACCAACCATCAATGTTTTGCCGTACTTTTGACACAAGGCCAGATGAGATGGCTTTACATTGAAACCATGAAAAGCCAAAAAGAAGGCAGACATTTTTTTTTCCTGTTGGTTGTTCTGTAAATAACCCAAAATCTAATAAAAGAAGACATTTGGGGGTGCATGTCTGTTGAAAAGATGCATTTCATTTTCTATTGCTTACCCATTTAATCACTGCCTGCCTCACTTAATCTGACTGTGACAACTGTGCAGACCTTAACCCTCCCAGTGATAGACACAAAGTTACACTTTTGGGCATAACCAAAGTTAGCAGAAGAAAGAAAGAAAAAAAGAAAAAAAGAAAGTATAGTGTATATTTCCTACTCCTTGATCACAGCTGAGCAAGAATTGTGCAAAAATGTAGAAGTTACCTCTAACCAATAGCAAAAAGTGATCAACTTGAATTGCTTCTCTAATGATTAGATATGTGGAAACACCTCTGCTGATTTATTAGATCACAGATGATTGCCACATTTCTAAGCTGCAGAGAAGAGAGAGCGATTAAAGTATAAGATGTGAATGGACCTTAATGTTTTCTACACCGTAAGTTTTTGTAGCAGATAAGCCTATCTGTTAGAAGTATTTCTTTCAGTTGATTGAGCTCAGCTCTTTGACATTTCAGACAATCATAAATGCTTCAGAATAAAGTCTGAATACAAAAAGAAAACCGGTAGATGAATCAAAAGAGTAAACCTTTGCCAGGAGGTATGGATCATCTCATAGATCATGCTTAGAATTTAGCTAATAACTGGATGTTTTTCAGTCTGCAGGGGAAATATTACTGCTGTGGTATAATGTTTGTTCTTTAAAAGAAGTGTAGCCTTACCCTTGTTCTCAATGATTTCATGGTTCAACTCTTAAGAGTATTATTTAGTTTTTAAGGTAAACCCATTAAGGCCATCTAATTTTTGCACCTTTCAATCATTACCTGGCATGCTTATCAATTAGGTTGTTAATCTAATAATCTGATTTCTATCCTCAAGGCAAAAGACTTAAGTGAACTTAAATTACTTGTTAGGTTTAAGGTATGGATGCCTTCAGTGAAGCTCACATATTTCTTCAAAGAGGATAGCTTTAGCCAGGAGATGCAAGAAAATAAAGACACAATACAAAAAAACAAGGAAATCCAACAAAGCTATCTAATGAATACGTCCGACTTTGTACATAAGTGTAAGGTTTTTTTTTCCTATGCTTTAAAATACACTATCCAATGTGTGTTTTAAGGAACAAGTCTGGATAATAAAAACTTAAACTGGTTTCTTTATTATTTCAAAATTAAGATTTTTAGTTCCAACAACTGCCTTTCCTAAAAGGATTAATCCATGAAGGAAGGTCTTGGTGAGGTATGCAACAAATAATCTGAGCTACTGGGAATAATTCAGAGTTTCTTTTCTCTTAGTCTATTTATGGTAGACTGGATATAATCTGCTCTTCGTAGTGTATTAGATGTTTTTACAAGAGGATACCTACAGTTCTACAGTATTTAACACTGTTAGAGAATAATCTCCCATCTCTCCCTTATTGTCCGTTGTTCAACCAACATTTATTCAGATGCCTGAAAAACTTCAATTTACATATTTTTTTCTAACACTAGCTGAGTCGTTCCTCTGACAGGTAGGAATATCAGCATTTTTTAGTGAAGCAGGCAGTCATTAGCTGAATCCGGAGATGGGGTTAAAGATTAGGGTGATGGGAAAGAGGGCTTCCTATCACAACGACTTTGAGCTCATCACCTCACATAAATCGACAAAGCATCAATAACAAAAAGGTTTGATCTTAAGATGCTACTAAATTGTTTCTATTGATTATGAAATGGAGTTTAAAAAAAAAAAACTTTTACATGAAAATGTTTTCAGAAAATATGGAAAAACACCACAGACTGAGAGAAGAGTGCTGAGGTTGTTCCTGAACTTACTGAAGAACATATTCAAGTTATATATCTACTTTTCTTGTGTAGGTCTAAATGTGAGTTTACTGAGGAGGCTGAAAGGGTCTGAAGCTTTAAAGTCATCACCATCATCCTTTGAAACTGTAACTTGCAGTTTATTTTGTAGCCTTTCCTATAGAAGAGAGAAAAGTATTTATAAAAACTTGTGATTTTCAGGTCTATAGTTTTCAGGTTCTCATTCTCCTTGTTGACCTCTGCTTTGTCTGCCTTCCTTACCTTCCATCCGCCTCTTGCCTTCACTGGGAAATAGAGCAAAGATGCTGGAATCAGGACTTTGGTTATGCTGGACGAGCAGGGGGGTAAGTAGAGAGAATGAGTGATGCTCAATTTAACGTTTTTACTGTAAAAACCCTAATCTTTTTTTTAATGAACAAAGTTGCCCTGCTTGTGTACATCTATAATTCTAATCACATCTTAATTCTGTACTTTAAATGTTTTATCATAAACAAAAACTGTGGATGCCTTAGATGTTTCAAATTCAAGTGCTTGTTTTTAATCAAATGCATTCAAAACTAATTCATTTTTCTTTCAGTTTCATTTGCTTTTATTTTGACTTTCAGATTTCTTTAGTTCTTCTCACTGCATGCTTACTTGATCGATGAAGATTGGAATATTGCTTTCTGGAGATTTTCTTTCAGCTTCTTTTAACTTTTTTTCTACTTTGGTTCACAATTTTCTCCATGGTTTGCCTGACTGTTTTTCTTTACTTCATCCTTGTTTCTTAATCTTCTTTTATTTCAGCTAAGACAGAAAAAGAGAATTCTGAAAAGTGCCAAAACCATTAACCGGTCTCATGAGGAATATTTACAGCACGTCACTGCAGTACCTAAACCTCCCACAGCTAAACATTGTTGTTGGATTAAATAGTGTCTCTGGGTCAGTTTTCCCCTTCACCAAGTTGTACCTGAGTTTTACAGAGATGTTTGGCCTGTTGTTCTTTTTCACTTTCAGTTTGTTGCTGTAAAAAAATCCCTTGATACTCATCCACCTACCAGTGTTTTCATAAAATCTGGGGATAAATTATCCTAAAATTATAACATTTCATTAATACTTTAATTTAGTTGTTTAGTCTTGTCTGAATATTATCATTACTCGTAAAGTGTAAATATGAGCCTCCATGGGTTGATTTGGAAAAAATCGTAGCATATTGGTATTTAGTGCCGTCAATGTAGGGGGGTTCACTAAAGCTATTATGGAGGATTTTCATGATTTTATTTTAAAAGACCCGCCCTCTCCACAAAAAAATGCACATGCACAACCCTGTACCCGCTTCCGAGAGGGAACGTCTATCTAGCGTGCACGAGCCCATTTTTCCACGTGCCCATTTTTCCAAAAGTTGCTGTTCTCATAGCTCAAGCCAATGTTCAGGCACAAGCTTACTGTGCCTGAACATTGGCTCTAACCCCTAAATCCCTCAATCACTATATAGAGCGGAGACTATATAGTGGACTTTACAGCGAACTCAGTTGACTGATCTTTCAAACAGGTGATTACAGCTTTTTGTTCCGATGGTCACGTAACTCCTCCATACCTGCGCCATCTTTGTTATTAGTCCCCGCTGTGAGGTAGTGATAGCCTATGGCGACAGCGGGCTGCTGTGACAGCAAATCCCATAATGCTTTGGTAGGAGAGCTTTCCACGCAAAGTATTATGGGATATAGCTGCCTCTTCTGAGGCCTTTCTTCTCATACACTTCATAGACACTTTTTCTACAACGATCCTCTGCGATTTTCAAAGAACCGCGGTGAGAAAGGTGAGCTTCTATTACTGTCTGAAACCTTAGCTCACAACAGATATACAGATCTATATAGGTGAAAGTGCCCATTCACAGTAAAGCATAGCTGATGGGACGAGCACCTAGGACGGCCTTATGTAAACATATCACCGGAATAATTGACAATTAGGAGGACCACTTATTTAGATGATCCACCTGGATATAAAAGATCCTCCTCTATACCTTTAATAGGCCTTTAAGTGAAAACATTTCGATGTTTATTTATTGTAATGAAAAAGTAAATAATGGGCATCAGACATATAGCAATGGGTCACTATGGCTTTTTGCCTTATTTCCTCAGATAAGTAGCTCACACTGACCATCTGTTAACACCACACCACACTCTGAAGTCGCTGACCTTTAGAAAAGTCAGCTGATATGGATCTACCACTCTTTCTCAGCGTTTCAGCACTATAACAGCAGGAGAAAGAGCTTGACCCATTTGCTGTTATGTGCTCATTAGGAAAAAAATCCCAGGGAAGGCGGGAGAAAGTGTCAAAGTTGAGCTTAATGAAGAGAAGAGGGACAATTAAACCAGAGTCCTTGGACTGAAAATTGCACATTTCTTTAAAGCAGTTATAAAATGTCCCTGAAACATTAACTGATACTTTATCAATGTATAAGTTGCAAAATCTCCTGGGTAATTTATAACTAGGCAGGTAGAGACCAAACGAAAATGCATCTGTACAAAATGGTGAAGGGGCAAAACAACCAGCAGGATCATATTGTTCTTTTTACAGTTAGTGGTTTAGTAACAGCTCTCCACCCTGTTTGCCTTGAATCATTTTACACAATAAAAACCTGCCGGAAATCATATGCAACTACAGGTCTGGTTAGAAATCACACATTCAAATCATCCTTAACAACGAGTAATGAGCCCAAGCTGTCTTTAACTTTGCTCTGATTGGTAGATAAAGATGCAAGGTTTTGAACAGCTCTGACAACAGTTCTGCTACAGTATGTTGGTGTACCATAAGGGTAGAGAGAAAAGAACTGGATAACAGAAACGATCGATTTAGCTGGTAATGACAAACTATTCAACCTCTCGCCTTTCAGCCCACTTCCTGATTTGTACAATCCCTGGATGCAACTTGAAAGTGTAAAAAAACTATTCAGTAGTTAAAATAAATTCAAGTCATTTGTACCAATCATTAATTGTGTATGAGGGCATCCTTAATTCTGTCAACACAAATGCCTCTAATGGGAATAAGCTCTAGACTTGCTGTGACAAACCATGCATTTACTCTAAGGCCCCGTTCACACGAAGACGAACCCTGGCCTAAACGCACAAATTTTTCACCAAACCAGCCTCTCATCCACACGAAGCCGGCGTTTCGGGGGTCTGTAAACGATCTTTTTTTTATTCAGCCTTCAGAGTGGGAAGATTTCGAAACGCCGTTTTCGCGTTTCCATCTTTACGCTCTAACCGCATATATTTTTTTTACATGCATGCGTCATAGCGTCGCCTCTAAACACGCATGCGCGACACAGTATCACAACAACAATGGCGCCGTTGCTGCTAATGCTACTCACCCTGCTGTCGGGCTTACAACAGAATCTTCTTCTTCTGCAATATCTCCAGGAAGAACAGAGCAATATCGACGACATAGTTCAGCACCTGAATTTGACTGAACCACGAAAATGGACCCGCAGGGCAACCATGTATAAATATTAGTGCGCATGCCCAACATTTCGTCGCTTATTTTTGCTTTGGCACCACAGCGCCACTTACAGGCCTGGCATACATTTTGCAGCGTTTTCATGCATTCGTGTGGACGCTCACATTTATTTTAAGTCTCCGTCTTTACGGCAAACGTTTTGGAAAATATCAGCGTTTCGTTTTCGTTTTGACTTTGTGTGGACGGGGCCTAAAGCATACGACTCCCACAGCATCTCTGCACCTGTAAAATATCACAAAAGCAGCTATAGAGGCTGACTATATGGAATCTGAGGGGTATATTGTAATTAGATTTTCATATGATAGATGAGCATATTTTGGCAAAGGGGTTTGGTGTTAGCTTAAATCCACCTAACTAAGAAAATGGCATCAGTTTTTATATTTGCTTGATGTCTTTACCACTTTCATAAGTGCATGCCAACCAAGGGTTGAACAAATCTTTACAGTCAATGAACTGATTCCTGAATCCACTCCATATTTAACTGTGCCACCTGCTGTCACGCTCTACTGACATTTTATCTCTGTCCCAAAACAAATTCACTTGGAGAAATAGCTGCTAACTCTCCATCCACCACATCAGCATGATAACGCCTCCAACATCAGTAACTCAGAATGCAATCGCAGTCAGAAATCAGTCAAGTTGAGGAAATGCAACTCGGCAACGACACTCTGAATCAGATCTGTTTGACGTAAACTGATCTGTAGGAAAAAAAACAATAGGATTGGCTACTTGCTTTTCTTTGCAAACATGGTAATTATTATAAATCATAACCTAATTAACACTGAATACTATTTGCAGACTCTAAAGGGAAAAAAACAGATTTTTAAAGTCAAAGATCTGATTTCAGAGCTAGTTTTAGTTGATGATTTAGCCTTTAAAAATAAGAAATCCTGACTTTATTTGAACAACTGGAATACAGAATAAGGTGAGAGCTCAATTAATAAAAGAAAGGAATGTTTCTTATAAGGGAAACTAGTTTTAAACTAGACGAATAAGAACACCTTCAACCTCGCAGCCAAACTTTTAGCTTAGCTTGTAAAGCTAGATGTAATAAAGCTTACTAAAACCTTGATGAGTTAAAAAAAAAATAAAAGTATTTTCTCGTTTACATTTACAGGTAGACGTTTACAAGTAGAATTAGATTATATAGTATTTCTGGTGGCCATATTTCACCTCAGGTGGCCATGGCTTTGCTCTGTTTGACGTTGGAAAGTCTTAATTTCTCCCGTAAACTCATTAATATTTGTTTTAGTCTGCACACCAATTTAAACACGCTCACATTAACACCTCAGTTGCTGTTCGTCATATCTCATATTTCTGTCAATCAGTCAATGAAATTCATTCCACTACTGTCATCCCTTTGTCCTGACCAGAGCAACTCGATCGTGTTGAGGAGGGCATGAACCATATCAACCAAGACATGAAGGAAGCCGAGAAAAATTTAAAAGATTTAGGGAAATGCTGTGGGCTTTTCATATGTCCATGTAACAAGTAGGTACTGACAATGTGCCCAAAAGGTTCTTTGCATATGTGGTGGCGTCCAGTTTTTCCTCTTTTTTTTTCTCGTTTTGTTTTTCTTTCTTTTGTCATAGTGAGTGTCTGAAGTTGTTGTCTTCTCTCCTTTGTCTCCTCTCTCTTTCTCTCGCCTTCTTCTCTCTCTCTTTCTCTCTTTCTCCTCGTGCTTCGTTCTGTGGGGGATAAATGACTTGTGTTTAATCAGAGCAACTGGAGCGCATCGAGGAAGGAATGGACCAAATCAATAAGGACATGAAGGATGCAGAAAAGAATTTGAACGATCTAGGGAAATTCTGTGGTCTTTGCTCCTGTCCATGTAACAAGTAGGTGCTGCTTGCCTGCCTGCCTGCCTGCCATTAAAAAAGACACTAAATAACAAATAAAAAAACAACAGAGGAAGAAGTGACATCACAATGGCCATTAGCCAATAGTCTGCTCTGCTCCAGTTCCAATAATAACCATCTATACAATGGGACACGGGTGGATGATATTCTTTAAAATAGCCTCACAAAGAGGTGCGTCGCCCTTGAAGTGAAACTGAAGAATATTTTTCAAGAGCTCATGTCTGAGACAGTAGTTCATCTTTAAAATTCACTTACAAATAAAACAAATCAAAAATCTTCACTTGATATACTATCCTAACCTGGCTGCTATTAATTGCTCAAATTTCCCTCAGTGTCGATATTTGAAAGAAATGAAGGAAATGAAGAGGCCACGAGGAATGGGCAATAATCTAGGAATTATGATTATAAACCAGCATAAACATTTCTGGTATTAAAGAGATTGGTACATATTTTTTGCATTGTTGGTTCAAAGAATACAACCATATCCAATCTTCACTCTATTACTCGATGTTTAAAATAAATGCTTTCAATTAAAACAAAAAAGCAAACAATATTTCCAAATGGCACCATATTAAAATAACATTTAAGATTAGATTAGATTATTGATGTTGTTTTTTTTCTATTAGTTTTATAGGTAACCTTCCAAAGGCCTAATTAGCTTAAAGGCTTAAAATAAGTGTTTTATTTACATACAGGACAGTGGTTTAATTGAAATATAGCATTGTTTTATGTCTTGTTCATGCTAAGATAAACTTGGAATATTAAATTAGATCATATTGTATTAGAGTACATTAATGAATTATTAATACCATAAGGGAATTACAAAAAGTATAAAATTAGAATCATTACAAGTAAACTTGAGTTAAAATAATGAAATGTGAACTTAAAAGTGAGTATTTAGGGGAGAGCAGTATTCTAAAGATCAAAAACTAGTAGCTATACACATACAAGAGCATATCTAATCAGAAATCTAAGATAAGTACTTTACTAAACCTCCTTGTTTCATTTTTATAGTGCTAATTATTTTAGCTATAACAAACTTTGTCAATTAATATTTTTTAAATTTACACCGAATTAACAAGTTTATAGTGACAGGTTGTTTAGTCATCTGCTTAGGTACAGAGCTTAGCAGACATATCTGCCCACTGTAATTCAAAAACATTATCTCATTAGAGATAAATAGTACTTCTTTAGTTATCACAAAATCACTCCCATTTTTTTCAAAGCCCTCTGAGTTATATGGTTCAATCAGAACAGCAATAACAGCTTAGTTATATTTAAAAATGGTATTAAACAGACTTACTTTGTAATGGCTAGTGGCAGATTTTTACAAAGTTGTCGCGAAATTAAATATGTAGGCAGTTACAGACTGAGGAGTTCTTTCTATGGTTGCTTTTATTGAAGGAAGTTCTACAAAAAATGTTTAATAACAAAGTAAGTTATTATTGCCCATGCCTCGGCACCATAACAATATATTTAAATGAGTTCAACTACAGATCATTTTTGATTTGCTTTAATAGACTTTTTTTTTTACTTTAATGTAGATTTGCATAGGTTCTTGATGCATTACTGCAAAGAGTATAACTGCCGGTAAATGCAGTAGCCTTATGTTCTTTTGAGGGCTTCACCTCCGGAATAATCTCTAGACATGCAACCATCCCAATATTTTTACATCTCACAATATTCCCCATTTCTATTCAGATTAGGCACTTCTATGTAATTAGTTTTGGGAATTTTCACAATTTCCTATTTATGATTACTGCAATTTATCGCCATTAGTCATACCTATATAAAAAGGCTGCATGAATAACCATTAAAGCAACACTAGAACTTGTTTTCAAGCTTCCTCCCACTCAACCAAGGCCACAGTTCATCAAGTGCCTCAATTAACTCCTTTCTACTAAGTGCCCTTCTCCCAGTGCCCTATTCTCTGAACTCACACTTCTTCTTACAGTTCAAGAGACTTTTACATTTCAGTGTCCCCACTATGGAAGACCGTTTTCAATCATTTGTACTGGTGAAAATGTATAAAGGCTGGACATAGTGTGCTGGTGCACAACACTTTGATAACTACATCAATCAATCATGTGCTGATTGCTTCCGAGCAAGAATATATTTTCCTGGTATTTAAAAAAAGTGGCGCTAAGAGTGGACTTTTAAAAGATATCACTGTCTCTGTTGGCCTTTCCAACTAAAACTAATGAGATTTTAACAAAAAAGAGCAGGGCTGAGGCTCCCAAAGCATATTGGAACTCAGATGTTCACTCTATATCGATTAGGGCATGAATAGTTTTCAATCTTAGTCCCAAAATGCATTTGGGCAGCCTGGTCAAGGACTGTTTGACACTTCTCCTCATCTGCATGATCTCTTCCACCACACCGCTCTAACATCCAGTAGACCCTCACCTTTTTACAGGGAACGAGAACGCCCTCCCTCCCCCTGAACACCCTGCTCCTCCCCGACCACTGGTGACATGGAATGACTGGCGAGCATGACCCTGGGAATGCTCTTGCATGTTTGAAATGCAACACATAACAGCAATTCTTCATAATAATCCCAAAGGTTCTTATGATGGCTGATAAACAAAAAGGGAAGACGTCTTCTTCAGGTTTTATCCAATTTTTAGGGTTAGAAGCTTGATCTAAGACTTTCCAGTGAAAAGGGGACAAGATGGCAGAGAGTCATAAATGGCTATATTCCTCAAAAACTAAAACAGTCATGTCTGTGTTGTATTTTGGTACGATGAATTGGTAAATGAGAAACTATCCTCCTATGTAACATTTTGGGTTTTTAGTAAAGATTTCTTCACTACGCTCTATATTTTATGGGATCAGAAAAAAAATAATTTATCTTGATTAAAAAGGGATTGAAAAAAGCTGTACAAGACAAAGACAGCAATAGGAAATATTCAAAACCTCCCCCTCAAAATATTTGAATTTATGTCTGCAAGCGTGACTCTAATCCAGCAGCGTCGGGGTTAACGTGTAAATAGCTGCATCATGTCTCTGGTTCCCTCGTCTTTACATGGCTTCATGTAGTGATCAAGTCCTCAGCTGCGTGTCTTGTTTCTCCGCCGGATCTGCTGCAGTTTCTCTGCAGTGCCACCTCTCCTGCTGAGCCCTGTGCTGAATTAGCCCCTATCCTGCACTGGGTGCTTCAAAACATTTCTGTTTGCAAAGCTTCTTCTCCCTCAGGCGGCTGGCTCACATGTAGGTCAGTCTTATCAGATAGTGGCATGGCAGTCTGCTGGGACGTTGACTCAATCTGACTGCACAAAAGGAACGTTTTTAGAATGAGGAAAACAAAGCATTTGGTTGGATTTCTGCAGCTCCGAAATGCCTTCACATTCTAGCTGTCTGTGTGTGCAGTGGATGGCTTAATCAAAGAGAACAAGAACATTAATAGAGAACAAGTTTAGTTTCTTAGGACTCAAAGCATCTAGCATGTTTATTTTCTACTTCAATAACAGAAAACCTAAGTAAAGTTGGGCATTAGGGGTGTAGCAGTCCATTCAGCTAACAAGGCGAGACAGAATGTCTGGTTAGTGACAGTAAAGAAAGAGCGGGGGAGGATATTAATTTATGGGTATATATTTTTCTACGCTTTTAATTTTTGTTGTGCTTACATGTGACAAAACAAAAAAAGAAAGAGAAAATTAACTTTTTTGTGGTATTCTTATTGTTGAAAAATCTATTTTTCAAGAGCAAAGCTAGTTTTTAAAGAAATTGTTCAGATTGTAAAAAATTCAACTTCAATTTATTTTTAATTAAATGAAAATGTTTAGATTTTGAACTAAAGATGTGAGCTTCTAACTTGAGTATAACTTTAGTATTTATTTTTCTAATGAATTACATTTACTCATTACATTTAATAGCAATTATCTGTATTTCCAACTCCTTAGTTTCTCCAAATTGGCCCCTTCTTTACGTCTTAATAATGTAAAAAAAAACAGCGAACATCAAGAGTGCAAAGAGATGTTCAGTTGAAGTGCAGTTTGTTTATAGAAAAACATTAATAGTGACAGGGATAAACGCAAGGGGCTGGAAACATTGCAGATGATGGATCAGATCCATTCTTTGTTAGATTTTAAATTTACATTTGCAATTTTAATCGTATGATAGAGTTCTAAAAGTATTCATCCACTCATGCAGAATTTCTCCTCAGTTCAGCCTATTTTATCCTGTCTGAAATTTGTATTTAAAACTGGACAGATAAACTAGAGATTGTCAGATATTTTACATTCTCTATTTTAGAGTTAGCTGACGGGATCCAGGACGCACGATCTGTTCTGCACATGCGCAAACAGATATACATCCCGGTGTCTATATATAATGTAATTATGGTACTAAAACTACTTATTTCTATTCTTAACTCACCAAAGAATGCTAATACACATCTTTAAAAAAAATTTCATGACTTCTGTGAGACGATTTTTATGCTTTTTACATTTTCTCCGTTAAACTGCTTCTTTGACGTCATCATGGGACATGCTCAGGGCAGTCTGGCAAAATATGATTAAACATGTTTATCTGCATTTTAGTTGCTTCCTTCTTTAGATTACGCACCTATAGCATAAGATTAAAACGCAACAAAAACATAAAACTCTAAAAGACTAGATTTAAAGCTAAGCCACCTGAAGTAGCGTAGGATCCCATTTCTGGTGCAGATCAGGCATTCATAAAACAGTGATAAAACAAGATTTTAAGGCATTTAATTTCTCAGGAAATACATAGTTAACCTTTAACACATTATATTTTAGTATCTTCACTATCTTTGGGGACGGAAAATGTCATTTAGGTATTTTTAACAAAATAAAATCGAAAAGGACCAGGATTTATATCTGGATGAGCATGCGCAGATGAGCTGATAGCGCATATGCAGAATGATAGTGTTTCTGGGACGGATCTGGGTAGTGACAACAGGGCCAGCCTCATCAGGGTAAAACCAATCAGAAACAGGTGTGATGCCAAATCTCCAAGCAATTTGTAATTTTGCAGTCAGTGAAACATGTTGAAGAAATTCTCCAGTGAACTTTTCTGCAGGTCTTGCATAAAAAGATCTGAGGATAAAAGCTGTGCTCTCTGTTACGTTCTTAATACTATTGCACAGTATTTATATTATTAAAACACTTTACAGCACAGTAATTAATAGGTCTATTTTTTAACTTTTCACTATTATGTTATTCTTATACATTTTTCTAAGGTCCATATTTGTGTGACCATTTTTTCTATAATCTTCTTACTGCTGTAACAGCAGTTTCCCCATTCTATGACAATAAAGGGATTTCCTATTCTATTCATTATGGGTAAATCTGGCTCTGAGATTCACACATCTTAAAGTGACGCCTTCTGTGCTGTGATTGATGTGGGCATAGGGTTGCCAACCAGCCCTTGAAACACGGAATCATTCCGTATTTAGATATAGAAGTACCTGTCCTTTTATTTAGTGGAAAAGGAACATACTTTGTCTCTACTACTGTGAGAGTAAAAAAATTATCATTAAGAAGCTAACAGAAAATGAAGAACAAGGGCACGCTAGATACAAAACTTACGGTAAACTTGTTCCTGGGCCCTGTCCTGCGTTTTGACCAGTGAGCTGACAACATATACGTTACAATCCAGAATACCCTCATTCCATTGGTGGAGCCAAGTGTTACTTATGGAGAAGATAGTGGGAGACAACAGAGCAGTATGGGGGACAAACGGGGTAATTGAAATGCTGATGCTGCTTTTGGGGGTGGTGCACCTTCACAAAATGATGCTCCTCCTCAAAAAAAAAAAAAAAAAAAAAAAAGATGCAGAAATATAGGGAGGAATGGGGGAAAAAATACCTGGAAGAAAAAAGTCTGTGATAATTAATAAAAAGCACAATGCAAATATGCATCTAATTCAATGCAGATTTGAGTCAAATAGTTAAAAATCACCACGTCAGGAGGGGTAAAGGCTGTTGGTTCAGCTGAGCACACACATGGGGTGGCCCTTTTTTTTCCAGGCAGATCTAGCCAGAGCGAACCAGGGTTTACGAGGCTGAATTATGGTCTGCGTAAAGCATTAATATAGCTCGCCAAGCTATATATTTACAGGAATTGCTTTTTATAGAAATCTTTAACGAACTATTTTTGATTAATTATTTCCGTTCTTTTAACGATATAATGTAGCAGACACATTCTCAGAAAAATAAGAAAGCTTCTTGATTACATTATATATACAGGAAGATTCTGCCTCACAACAACAAAAAGATATTCTGCTTTCTTTTTTTTTCTTTTTTCCCAGTGTAAACATGAAACTTCAGTTCAGCACTTGAGTTACAATCAATCTATAATCTTAGATGGAAGAAGAGTAACTTAAGCATGTTCTAACAAACCAACCTCAACAATAAGCCTTGGTAAGGTTTCTAATTGTGACAAGAAAGAGAACGATTGATGTTTTTAATATGTTTTTATCACCTAAGTGAATAAAAAATACTGCAATCAGCTTACCCAAAGCAGCTGATTGACTACTTTATTTTATATCTCAATATAAATTCTCAAACATACAGATTTAAACATTTTGAATTGATTTGAAAAACATACTTGTGTTTTTTAATGAGTAGAGATCTTGTCACCCACCTAAGTGCTTCAAATCCAGCAACAGAGCAGTAAACTGAGAAGAAAGATGGTATGAGAGGAGAAGGCACATGACAGCTTTCAAGGTAGAGCAAAGAGAATATAAATGGTAAAACAAAAAAAAGTTGAAAAATGAACAAGAAGAAAGGAATTGGAGTTGTCTGATCTGCTTAGCACATTGTGGTGTGTTAGCAGGGACAGGGAGCTAAGCCAAGCCTTGCCTCAGTCTATGTCTATTAATAATAACCATGTAGGAGGCTGAGCCATCAGCATAGAGAAGCGATCCACACAGAATCAACAAAGCTCTTCATCGAAAGCCATTAGATGTAAAAACAAGTGACAGAATGATGCTAAAATGATCAGAGAGAAAGATGAAGATATGTGACTATTATAACAATAGGCTCTCAGATAAACAGTGCATTGAATGCAATAATAATTATTATTATATCTTATCACTTTTCTGTCTGTCAGATGTAGAGCTAAACCTGATCCTGATGAATCAGAAGGTCTGAGCATAATCGGTGAGGTGACATTTGCAAACCTGAGCCGTTTGGTTTCACAGCATGTTAGCACAGCTGTATTTGTCAGGATATTTTCTGCACAAGCTGATATATGCCACATCTGAGGACTCTCAACTGATCTAAATCCCTATTATATCGTCTGACTCCTGCCAAGAATCTTAGATTTCCCATAATTCTGAACCTAGAATGGAAGAGATTGCATATAAAATATTAAAACCAAGGATGATGTTTAGGGAGGAAGAGGGAATGTTCTTTTTTTTTTTTTTTACAAAGTAAAAGTAAATAAGACCGTTATTCTCTACGTACCTCCTGCCAGTTTTATTTATTTTGCTGTGTATCCTCATGTCGTTTTTTAACAGTTTGTTCTCAGCACTGATCGTCGTCCGTCTTAAAAATGTCACTGTCCTGTTTGTCCCTGTTGTGTGTCTGCAGAAGCTTATTGTCTTCTCTGTTTGGGAGGGGGGGGGATTGTGATTGTGGAAAAAATGATTAGAACAATGTGGATAGTAGTAAAACACACACTTTTTATAACTGTGATTGCTTTAGTCTGTATTGTATGTTTTATAACAAGAAAATATAACTGTGATAGTTTGTTATAACAGAACGAGCTTGTACCCACTAAACCCAGTCCATGCCTGCCTTGCTTTGCTTGACTTAGTCTAGTCCCCTCCATATATTTATGTGCATGTAACCAGTTAACACCTTTGTGCCAACCAACCATCCTACATAGAGATTAATATCAATGTGATGCTGCAGAACCTCAAACCTAAGGCTTTTTTCCATAGATTTTAAGTAATAGGAAGCCAGATGGTTGAGGTCCATGACTGTTTTTCTCAAACCGCTGAGTAACTACATTTCCTCGCACCTCCCCATCACTGCCGGCATTTAGAATGAAGAGTGGAGCCAGCAAGGCTTGGGGGAACAACCAGGATGGGGTTGTGGCCAGCCAGCCTGCCCGTGTGGTCGACGAACGTGAACAGATGGCCATCAGTGGAGGCTTTATCCGCAGGTGAGATTAAAGTTCATTTTTAAATCACCTAATGCTAAGGATGGCGGGGAAACCGCAAAACTGAGCTAAACGACGGCTAAAGATTTATCAGCATGCTTTAGAAATATAATCGATTTATCCAGAGCAAAGGGCTTGAGTAAGTAAATAATCTTGCAAATATACTGTAATTATACTCACTGAAGGATGCAGTTGTGTCCAACCATTGTTTAACACGATACCACAGAGCTTGGCTTAACTCACAGTTTACAAAGGTAAAGTGCGCTGCTCATCTAGCTGTTAGGTTCTTGAAAAGGAGAACAATATATAGGGAAGCAGCAAAGATGCCCGTGGTACTCTGGAGGAGCTACAGAGATCCTCATCCTAGGTGGAGACTGTTGGCAGGACAGCCATTCATCACGGCACCACAAACCTGGCCTTAAGGGAAGAGTGGCAGGAAGAAATCTGCTGCAGAAGGAAAGCCTTCCAGATTCATCTGTAGTTTAACAAATGCTACGGAACTAAGGAAGCATGAATCAGAAGACGAACTTGGGTCCAAGTCCAGACATAATCCAATGACAAAACTATAGCAGGACTAAAAACTGTGACATTCACAGGTCCTTGTCAACCACTATGCTCCATCTGGAGAATTTCAGCCAGGAACAATGGGAAGAATTAAGTCTTAAGATGTGCAAAGCTGGTAAAAAAAAAAAAAAAAAAAAAAAAAAACAAGTAGAAACTCTCGTACGATTAAACATTATCCGGATTGCCAGTGAAGACATACGTCCTGGGACTAAATACAGTGCAGTCGTACTCGGCCAACTGAGTTTAGGATTAAGTAATTGCTTTCTCTGATTGAATCATGTGACTTTGATTAGGTCGACTGATGCAATCAATCAAAGTTTGTGAGTGAGTGAGTGAGTGAGTGAGT